>NC_135568.1:942500-1010000 GCF_964340395.1 Glandiceps talaboti
TGTTACAGTAACAAAGCGATCATTATATACAGACTTGGCCGGAGATGGTGCAGATCGACAGATGCTGATAGGGAGTATACGTTTGAAAGTTTACCAGGGTGACATAACAGATGAAGCAACCGACGCTATTGTTAACAGTACCAACAAAGAGCTGGATCTGGGAAGAGGTAATGTTATACTGAGCCGTTAAGGCGTACAAAAATTCAATTTTAAAATAGGTGGGGTAGGTAATTTTTTTATTTTATTTTATTATATTTTTTTCACGCGTGAGTGTCCAGTTCAGTTTTTCTATTGTTTTCCAAATTGTCTCTGTGTTGTTTATTTCTTCCTATCAGATGTACAGTCAATACAGATTGGAAGAATAGTTTTATATTGTCCTTTTAAGTTGATGGCAGTTTCCGCACCCACTATTTCTTGCGAGACTTCACGATTTTCGCGATTTTATTTTTCTCGAATACGTAAAAAAAAGTTTAGGGTCGGCGTGAAAAACAAGGTGGGGTCGGATAACCGGAACCGAACAACTTTTTTCTTCGGCCTAGTACTAATAATTCGTAATGTCCCGTATATTCAGTATTCACCATAGTCTGCTTTATGTGTTGTTTAGCATACGATAAATACCCTATGCTATACCAAACTATTCAGAATGTAGTAATAGTCTTTATTTAAGACTTTTTCAACTGAATTAGGCATGCCCCATTTCATACGTCTATGGGAGTGCGATTTTTCAGAATGTAAGTAAGTTATCAAACTCTGCGTCATTGGTTTTTCGAAATAAGTACATTCTGTGCTTTGAAACCTTGCTTGTATATCTGGGTTCATGGCCCAGTTGCGATTTGCAAATATTAAAAAAAATATTTCAGTCTACACATAATTTTTTCGTATTTATCCCAATCCGATTAGGCCTGCGAGTAAATGTTTGCAATATTGCTTGAAATATGAACTACACATATTTAGAACCAATATTATCATGCATGATACTGATGAAATATTGAATATTACCAAACGTTCGTGATCGGAATCATAAACACCAAGTCATTACAAAAATTGCCATCAGACTATGTTTTTGTGCCTATTTCATTTCTTTTTATTACTTTGTGCAATTAGAGTTTGTTGAAAGACGACATAGTCTGTGTGATTATCATTGATGAAATCACACAAAATTATGACTATCAAGAAATATGCAATATAATCTTGCACACTAACAGTGAGTGATAACCGTCGACGTTGAGTAAAACGTTGCTTCAGGACATGATATGCTGGTACAGTACGTATCTATTACTATGTATATTTTTGTTAGTCAAAGATTGATCTTAATTCAGATTACTCACAGGTACCTTCATAACATAAATTACCGTGTCAAAAATAATATGTATCATATTTCATCTTTATATTACCAGGTGGTCATATACAAGTAGCAATCCTTAAAGCGGCGGGTGATTCTATTCTGATTGAATGCAAACGCCTAGGTGAGTGGGACAATATGATACTATTAATTCTATGTAGGAAAGAAAGTGGGGGCTGATGTTCTAGTGGTAGAGCATAGTGTGGATGCAAAAATAAATAACAGTCTGTTTTGGACTCGGATTCGCATCTGTGCACGTTTCCAAGTTTCCCAGTGGCCGGTATTTAAATATACATTTAATGGACTAGTAAATCCAACAATGAAGGAGAGTGTATTTTTAGGATGAGTGATTACAACTGAACATGTCACAAAGATTGACGTTTTGTATGACTTCAACTTCAAACATTGCTTTAGGTTTGTGCTTTTTTGCATAACGTGCGATTTGGTTTTAGTTTAAATTTCATATGTATTATGTTTCAGGCAAACAGAAGCCCGGAAGTGTTGTCATAACAAGTGCTGGTAATTTGAAATGTCGCAAAATAATTCATGTAATTTTGAAATCTGAAAATTTCGAAAACGTGCTCGTTAAAGTTTTGAGGTGCGCCGAAAAGAATGGAATGCAGTCCATTGCCTTACCTATGTTAGGGACAGGTAAGATTTATGAATAAAAAGCAAACTATAACATTTTCAAATATTATCTTTGATCAAGTACTAAGCCACCTTGTACTACTCTATATTATATTTGCTGTGAATATTAAACCCCCAACACAATTTACGACTAGAACTACCATTATCACCAAAGGACAGAATCACCAACCTTAGAATTTTTCGAATTTCCCATTACGTTTTTTTATTTCTTTTCCGTTAATTATGTTAAATGATAACTGAACTCCAGGAAATAAAGATATTTCTGTAAACTTAGGGTTCTGGAAAGCTATTCCAAGGATTTACTTGAGTGACGTTTCTCTATAGGTGTACTTTGGAAAGCTTTGGAATATTTTTTAGTTTAGATGATGACATCCTGAACATTGGTGATGTGTGTAATTTAAATACTTCGTCTGAATGACTGTAGAATTGACTGACAAACGTTGTCCCCAACCTCAACAGGTCAATACGAGATAAGTCTGAAGAAGGTAGCTACAAAGATATTGGAAGCAATTGGAACCTTTTCCCTTGGATACACACCACAGACTTTGAAAGAGATAAGAGCAGTCATATTCAAGCCAGAAGGTGTGGATGTTTTCCACAAAGCAATGAAAGACTTCCTTGATAAACCGATAGTAGAGACAAAGACCTGGACTAAGAAACTAACCGGTTAGCACATAACATTATCTATCCTTAGTTAAAATTAAATACGAATAATCGCTATACATCTACATTTTGCTTGAGGTTGAAAAGTCCATTGCAACAATACTCACCTGCATATTGTCGTATATTTCTAAGCTTAGGCCGAAAATGAGAGGAGGTTCACGCCTCTATAACTTGAATGTTGTGGAAATCGTTTGATGTTTGTCTATCAATAGGTGCTGTCTCTTCACTGATGAGTACATCTATTTTGGGTGCTATGATGCCTGATGAATTGGCGATTTCAGACGATGAAGAATATGACGATGAAGCAGTATCAAATCCACCTAAACCAAGCAGTTTGTCTTTAAACATTTTCACTGACGCTAAAGACGGTATTGGTACTGTTGTCAGGAAAATAAATAAATTTATTGACAGAGAATACAAAGAGATGGTAGGTATTGCTTAGTCTCTCTGCCAGACGCCGTGACGTTCGTCCCTCTGTAAGCCGCGGGAAGGGCGGGACTTGTCCCTACCCTCATTTCTTCGCCGCTCGGGGCGCACTTCAGAGGGATGAATGACACCGAGTCTGGCGGCAGCGAGACGAGGTGTTATAACACTAGTTTTGAATGTATATAAAAGAAAGAATGAGCATGATGCTTTGAAATGCCTGTAATTTTTAGACAATCAGACTCTTCACCTTGCTTTAAAAATGTATAATTTACTTTCTGACAGAGTGTACCCCTTAGCCAGGAATTGGTCAACCAGATGTCGAGTGACGATTTCAAGTATATTGAGAGCTATGCTTACCAACGACAAGTATGTATAACTTAATTTTGAGACTTATGCATGACGTAGTGTTCAGAGTTTGTATCATTTGCTGTAATACATACTGTAAACCTGGAAATGTTCGCGTAAGATTTATTTTCGCTAATTTCGCTACAAAACAAAAACGCGAAAATAATGAACGAAACACCAAACAATACTATCATGGGCAGTAAGACTGCACTAATGCAAATGTAATGTCACTTGGCGTGATAGTAACTTTTTTACTTCCCGGGGAATCATTACCATACGTTTCATGCTCTACGTTTCATAAACGTCGATCCGAAGGCAGACTGGGGCTCTTACGATACTGAAAAACGACATGATATGGACGTTATTTCACATGATTTACTTATCTTGAATTCAAACACAGAACCATAGTACGCTTTTAGTCAATATATTTCATGTCATGCCTGGAACAAGCTGTGATGAAATATAAAGTAATATAGTATGATTTATTTTGCTTCAGACTGAAGTTAAACTTGTGAAGACATCAACGCCATGTACTATAACGATTAAAGGCTCCTACCTTGATGTAGTAAACGTCCAGCACAAAGTTACTGACATATTGAATCACATCACGCTAAGGATTGCGGATGAAAAAATGCAAAAGGCGCTAGCTCAGAATGTTAAATGGTTGTTTGAAGAAGAAGATGGTAGTTTTGAGGCCTATGATGAGGACATCTCGGGACGTATTGAGATGGCTTATCAAGATAAACGACCAACTGTAGACTTTGAGCTAGATGGCGGGAAATATAGAATTGATTTAGGTCGGAATGTAGAGATAGATCTTCATAATCCAACATCTGAAGCCAAGGTCAAGCGACAGCTGAAAGAGAGTAAGCATCTATTAATATAATTATTATAGTCTATTAGTATCTAGTTACGTAATATAGACCAAGGATATTGTTGGATAGACTGATAGACAGTAGAGCTTAATTGTGTCTGTACTGAAGACGGGGGTCAATAAATGTGGCAGTGAACGCATGCTTTTGCATGTTTACATTCTGTTTATATTGTTTCAATTTTGTTAATTTTATCAGAGGGAATACAGCTCCCCGACTTCTGGAAGCCAATGCCCGAGAATAAAGCATACGAGATGGTTACCCTGGACGCAAAGTCACCAGAGCACCAAGAGGTAGAAAAGTTCTTTAGGAAAACCTACACCCCTAAGAAAGTCGTTCAGGTATGCTACATTATAATCTTATCGAATATTTTATGTAGAAGAGGTACATTCTTGATAATGAAATCGAAAACAATGAACACTGTGTATTCGCACTTACCTATCTTTTCATTGAACTCAACTTAATTTAACATTAAGTACATGTCTGTCTGTCTGTCTGTCTGTCTGTCTGCCTGTCTGTCTGGCTGTCTGTCTGTCTGTCTGTCTGGCTGTCTGTCTGTCTGTCGGTATGTATGTATGTATGTATGTATGTATGTATGCATGCATGCATGCATGTATGTATGTATGTATGTATGTATGTATGTATGTATGTATGTATGTATGTATGCATGTATGTATGTATGTATGTATGTATGTATGTATGTATGTACATACGTACGTACGTACGTATGTACGTATGTACGTATGTATGTATGTATGTATGTATGTATGTATGTATGTACATACGTATGTACCTATGTACGTATGTACCTATGTATGTATGTATGTATGTTTGTATGTATGTATGTATGTATGTATGTATGTATGTATGTATGTATGTGTGTGTGTGTGTGTGTGTGTCTGTCTGTCTGTCTGTCTGTCTGTCTGTCTGTCTGTCTGTCTGTCTGTCTGTCTGTCTGTCTGTCTGTCTGTCTGTCTGTCTGTCTGTGTGATATGTCTGTGATTCTGTGCGCGTGTGACTGAGTCGGTGACATTTGACATATCATTTAAAGTAAAACTATCTTGCCTCCACCCCTAGATTCGACGGATACAAAACCCGGGATTATATCGCAGTTATGTTGTATTAAAACAAAACATGGATGCGAAGAATCCACCAAAAACTGAGAATGAGCGATTGTTATTTCATGGTACAAGTGCGGACACCATTGACAACATAAACGCTGGTGGTTTTAACAGAAGCTTTGCTGGAAAGAATGGTAATTATAAATTGTTTTCTTTACAACTAGATCTAATAATTTAATAATTAAAATATGACATGTAAACTGAAAGTTTCTTATTTCCGCTTCAGCTTATGACGTTCTTGTCATGTTTATGTCTATTGCAGCCACAGCTTATGGTAAGGGAACCTACTTTGCAGTACAAGCTTCATATTCTGCCGGAGGATATGCAGCACCAGATAGTAGTGGCGTTATGCATATGTATCGAGCAAAGGTGTTGACTGGTGAATACACGCTGGGAAACAAGTCAATGGTGGTGCCACCTTCGAAGAATCCCAACGACCCTACTGATTGCTTCGATAGTGTTGTTAATAACATGTCCAGTCCAATCATGTTTGTTGTATTTCAGGATGCCATGGCCTATCCTGAATACTTAATATCTTTTCAGTAAACAGCAACAAATGGTTGTATACATACAATATATGTATTACACCTATATCTAAACTGTTCAAACAAAGACGTTTAGGTCATGGACACGCCACTGTTGTATTGATACATGATAGAAAAGGTACATAACGTCGATGTGGGAGTTCTCTGGTCCCTGTTATGATATGATAAAGCGGCGTCGTCTTTAAGATAAAACGTTCAAACATAATTGAGAGCCAATGGCAATAATCAACTTTCACAAAGTAGACGATAATGTACAAGGATCATAGAAATATATTTGTGTGAAATTCTCTTTATGTAGTTATTCATTTAGTCTATCCTACCTTGTTTTTTTTCTTTTGCAATTGAATACAACTACTCAAGATCTAAACATATCAAATGATCAACATTTTGCAGTTTACAGCACCCGTACTGATCGATGACTGAAGTTTTTAAATTAGTTAAATTCACATCATGCTGTATAGCCAGATTCGATGAATTGACATTCCAAATGGTATGTATGTATGTATGTATGTATGTATGTATGTATGTGTGTGTGTGTGTGTGTGTGTGTGTACTATGTGATGGTCATATTGTCTCTCTGTGTGTGTGTGTGTGTGTGTGTGTGTGTGTGTGTGTGTGTGTGTGTGTGTGTGTGTGTGTGTGTTGGCGGTTTAAAGTCAAAACCGCTGAGTCAATTACACCGAAATTTGGTGGAGATGTTACTTTTTGGATCTGATTGTAAAATTTATAAGACAAGCATTTTTGCTCAGAAAATGTGAATTTTGGTTAACAGCAAATAGGTAATCAGCGTGTCTGTTGATTACGTTGAATATTTACACAAGACTTTTCTTGAACCACTTAATGAGAAGTAGATATCGGGTATACACAAATTTATTCAGTATTAATTTCATATATCAACTTTCAAATACTTAGATCTTAAACTTTCTGATGATCACTTAATTTTAAAGGACAGATGAACTATGCAGTAAATTCCAAACTACTCAGAAACTACTTTTTTGTTTGAATATAATCAGTGGTGCAGATGTACACATAGATAAGCCTATACTTTGCTAAATCCTTACTATTTGGATGTACAACCTTTAGATAATACTTTAGATAATACTTTAGATAATAATACTTTATTCCAGAATTGGAAAGAATTGACAAAACAATATGGAAAAGGAGAAAACGGAAAATAATTGTCGAGCAACTAGTCGAATCCATACTGTAACCTGACATTCAAATTTGTGTTGCTAACATCAAAGAAACTATGTTGTGTTTTGTATAGCAAGGAATATATACGCGATAAATATTTGAAAGACATGAGTAAATTTAAGAAATAGGAAATAGTGTGGAATTGAAATCGGTTTACACTACTCTACTATATAATGAATACATGTTGAAGCGTGATGAAAACCTGTAGTTACAGGTATAGTTTCAGTTTCATTTATGTTTCGAGAAATTGAGAATGATGAAATGTATGTATGTATGTATATATACTGAACGTTTCCATGATTTGAATTAACGTATATACATGTTTTGTATACTTAGTACTTGCTTTCTAGACAACTTGCCATCTTCACACTTCAGTCGATTCAATAAATTCTTAATATTTTTTTTTCTCTTCAATCAATGGTCATCTTTTTATCTATCCAACTTCGAAAGAGCAATACAACATTTACACAGTAGCTTACAAAGCTTTGACAAACTCTTTTTAGAACATTATAATAAATTTATTGACGTATCCTTAAAAAAACCCTGATACATGACAAAACTATATGCATACAATTCACGTGATAACATGACTAATCAAACAATTAGATATATTCCAGAGCAATACAACATTTACACAGTAGCTTACAAAGCTTTGACAAACTCTTTCACTATTTATAATGGGGCAGAGGGACGGGGTAGAGAGAGAGAGAGAGAGAGAGAGAGAGAGAGAGAGAGAGAGAGAGAGAGAGAGAGAGAGAGAGAGAGAGAGAGAGAGAAAGAGAGAGAGAGAGAGAGAGAGAAGAGAGAGAGAGAGAGAGAGAGAGAGAGAGAGAGAGAGAGAGAGAGAGAGAGAGAGAGAGAGAGAGAGAGGGAGGGAGGAGGGAGGGAGGGAGGGAGGGAGGGAGGGAGGGAGGGAGGGAGGGAGGGAGGGAGGGAGGGAGGGAGGGAGGGAGGGAGGGAGGGAGGGAGGGAGGGAGGGAGGAGGGAGGGAGGGAGGGAGGGAGGGAGAGAGGGAGGGAGTGAGGCAAAGGGAGGGGAGAAAAAAAAAAGAGATGGGGTACAGTCGTTGAAATGTGTCATATTAATTTTTAGAACATTATAATAAATTTATTGACGTATCCTTAAAAAAACCCTGATACATGACAAAACTATATGCATACAATTCACGTGATAACATGACTAATCAAACAATTAGATATATTCCATATCACATAGGCTTATTACATTACCTACTAGATGTCAAATTCTGATATTCACATCACATAGGTGTACATTACCAACTAGATGTCAAATTCTGATGTTCATGACACCCGGGTCATGACATCACACAGGCGTACACTAGCTACTCGGTGTCAAATTCTGATATTCACGATATCACACAGACGTACACTAGCTACTAGATGTCAAATTCTGATATTCACGATATGTGTCATGAGATTTTGAGAATATAAACGTTAAACATATCTAGAAAGACTAGTAAATGCCATGATATGTGTACCACCATTCAGCAAGTAGCATATCTACCACGTGGTAGTCGGTAGTAATCAAAAGGCGAATATGTTAAAAATGAAACTCTTTTTTCAAGTTTTTTGTCTGCACACCTAAACGACCCAGAAGGAATACAAAAATGGAGATTTTGGCCAAATGTCAAATTCGAGCGTAAAAAAGAGTCACTCTGTCAACAATTGTAAAGCATCACTTGCGCACCGATATTGTGACATTTACATAACAAGTAAAAAAAGGTTAAGGTAAAAATAAATATTTTCACAACTCTGTAATGTCATCTCCATCCTCGTTCCCTGCACCAACTTTATTTTCTCTTCGAATCTACAAAAGAAAAACAAAGAATTTACAGATTATATTTGACACACTTTGTATAAATTTATCGTATATCTTATCATATTGTCATAACATTGACTGAGAACTAGGATTATATCGTTTGGAAAAACCCATGGGCTTCTGGGATCTCTTCGTTGCTATGCGACGGTCAGATGACTGGGATTACCCAATCAGGTCAAGACACGGTGCAGGGTCACTTCACACTCTTTGCAGATGCCGTCCTAAGTGTGAGACGGACAAATCGAGTTGTGCTTTAATCATTTCGCATCTCCTCATCCAACCAAGATACATACTTTATATTATTGGTGGCGATTTCAACGAGTCTAGGGAACGTTGTGGTCTTTCTAAATTCTTGTAGTTGTAGGGTCATTTATCTGACTGACCACTGACCAATATCTGTTGTCTAAATACTGGCACTGTCAGGCTTGGTAATTTCTACGACATTTGGTGCGGTGGTTAGCGGTGCGATTCATTGTTCAATACATGAACAAATTGATTTGCTCAGGGAATCGCTAGAATCTTTTCGCTGATTGGAGTGTGTGGTAAGTTAGAGTGATTTTTCGAGTGAGTGTTGGGGCTTGCTGGGACAAATTTGACTGATAACAGGAGTCTGGGAAGCCCAACGTCTTTAGGGAATACAGGTGGGGTTTATAATTCCACACTTTGTCTGTGGTAAAACCTGTCCCTGTATAACTTCTCGTCTCAGTCGGATTGTTCCTAGCTTTGTAGTGTTCGGATTCTGGGGTGTCCTGTATGTGTGTGCCCTCTTTTTGTGTGAGTCGGTAAATCATGGCGGCGAAGAGTTTTAACCAATAACCATGCCATGGGTCTCTGGGATATCTTCGTTGATATGCAACAGTCATGTGACTGGGATTACCCAATCAGGTAGTAGGTCACGACAGGATGCAGAGTCGGCTGGATAATTTTGATTTCTACGACAATGGTAAAGTGGTTTTCAATGAAATTAGGTGCAATTCACTAAAAGATTATTGAGGAGTATTGATTATTTTATCTTCAAATTAATGTCAGTACTGACAGTTGTTTAACAATGATTTCTTAGTCACTGTTTGATCAAAGGTCAACGGAATTCATGACCAACTATAGATACCAAAAGTTTGAATTTCAAACTGCTTTTCTTCAGTACATACCATTTGTGATAAGCTTTGAATGGAGACACTTCTGTTTTTCTCTGCCTGTACTGCACATTTTCCTTGTCTCTGCATATCTAGATAGTCCACCTCTTGAAATTGGTCCTGTTCCCACGATATCTTCTCTCTGTTATCATCATGGCCAAGGCAGTACATGATCCTTAGAGCCACCAAAATCTAAAAATGATAATGAAAAAAGCGTTTCAAGCTTGCAGTTCAACTTTTGTAGAGGCAATCTTAACAATTCTCTTTTTTAACAAAGAGAGAAATAACAAGATTGACATGGAAAGTAGCATATCATGTTTGTGTTGTGTTTCAGGGTTGCCCTGTGTCCATTCTTTCAATGCTACCAGAGATGATGACTTGTGGTTTTGTATTATCTTGCTCTTTGTCTTTTAACTAGTATCTCTCTACTGTACTACTAGCCATTTTCCCTCAAATTTCTGAATTCAGTGAAAAACTGATATTGCCTGTAAATGTATAAAGAACTGCCCCATTGCTTATCTGATAAAATACAACGAGAGAGCATTCTTTCGCGGATATAATTCCAGCAGTATTGAGCATTTGTGAGTGTGAAAATGGAACCTCTAGAGGCCTAGGTAACATTGGTTGCCATGAAAACCACACACACAACATATGGGATATCGCGTTACATTCATGCAGCACTTGATATTTATGCAATTTAGACTTGCATGATTAATCTGCAACTTTACATGTTTGTTGCAACTATGCACTTCTAATTGTGTTTTGAGACATATAAGTACAACACATTAAACCCTACCTCTTTGTTAGTTCCAGCAAAACATAAAAACGCGATGGATCCCTGTAAAATATTGACATGATTATGAAGGTATAAAAGTTTACAGTGTAGTGTTAACAGGAATATACCATATCAGATGTGTGAATTGTACTTGTCTTGTCTTGTCTATATTTTAGATGTATTGTTATGTTCCACTGCACTATTATTACTGTGTAGGTCAATGTGATACTGTCAAATACTTTATTTTCAATGGATTATATTGTCACAGAAAATTGAAATTATCTGTATTTCTTATACCTGATATTCACCGATTTAGGAAGATATGCATTGTATTGAATAAAAGTATTTGAAAATCACACCAGTGAAAACTGAACATGAATTGACAAATTTCATTTAGTGTTTGACAGTATTTGACACTTCAAATATGGCATTCGCTCTGCTTGATAAGAAGAGGACAAACTATTCCAACCACTTGGAGTGACAGCATATTCAACACAAGTTAATTAGATATGAAAAAGTTGCATTTAACTATTGCTTAATTCTAGATAAAATATACCATATTATCAACTAACCTCAAAGAAAATAGTTGCTGAAAATAAGTAATTTGTGTCAATAGAACCGTTGCCAGTGGCGACAATCAGACACAGTATACGAGAGGGAACAGCTACCAATAGTAATAGTATAGCTGAACGAAGCTTCAACCTACACATTGAAGAGAAAATTGTATAAACATTGTGTAATGTGGACATCCACTATAATAGTCACATCACATCACATCGATTTAAAGTTGTCTGGAAGTCATTTATACAGAGGTGTACATGTACGTGCATATGACCCTCGTCATTGATTTGCATGGTGTTTGTTTAAAATATAAATTCAGATTTCTAGGTTGAATCCAATGATGGTTTTATATTTCAATATTCTTATGACAAAAGAAACCTGAAACCCAACCTTATAATTATTTTAATAACATAATGCACAAGTTCTCTTCTTTCACTTGGGACTTCATTTTTTGTTCAGATACACTGAAGAAAGGTGGTTAGTTTAAAATATGGATATTGCTAAAAAAAAATCCCAAGTTGAAGAAGTGAACTTGTTTATTAATCATAGTGCTTCCTTGAAGAACATATCTTACTGTGATTATTTTCAAAGTTTATCATAACCAACTCAGTAATGAATCACAAATATATCTATTTTGTATCACTTCTAATTAAGATAGTTACACAATTTAGGTACTGCATTAATATATCCTCACCATAATTTCTCTTCCACTGGTCCCCATTGTTCACATTTATACACACACCAGCAGGCAATGACCCAGGCCAGTATTGCGATCTACCAAAATCCAAAGCAGAAAATTGCTTAAAGTTATATTACATGACATGAACGATAGCTGGATTTTCATTGGCTTTGATGATCTGATATTGAATGATAGCTGGATTTTGATTGGCTTTGATGATCTGATATTGAACGATAGCTGGATTTTCATTGGCTTTGATGATCTGATATTGAATGATAGCTGGATTTTCATTGGCTTTGATGATCTGATATTGAATGATAGCTGGATTTTCATTGGCTTTGATGATCTGATATTGAATGATAGCTGGATTTTCATTGGCTTTGATGATCTGATATTGAATGATAGCTGGATTTTCATTGGCTTTGATGATCTGATATTGAATGATAGCTGGATTTTCATTGGCTTTCATGATCTGATATTGAATGATAGCTGGATTTTCATTGGCGTTGATGATCAGACTAGCTGATATTGAATGATAGATGGATTTCCATTGGATTTGATGATCTGATGTACGACATTTATAAGGAACAGATGTCCAAATTTGAATTTTCCTTATTACTATACACCTTATTATAGAGAACAGAGAAATTGTATTCATGCAAACACAGTACACTTTTAGTGAAATGCCATTTACTGTTTCAACTCTACAAGAAATATTAAAATTGATTACACCACATAAATATGTGTTTTAGGAGACTTACATTTAAGAGAAAATACAGAGTCTCATGTACTCTACTTTATCAAGCTTTGATTTGAATGAATAATGATGATTTATGACGATTTGCCAACATTTCAAGGCCAATAAAATAAAGATATGAGAAACAGGTGTCCTACAAAACTAAAAAAAAGTCATCCTGAACAAAAATAGTTATATATACTATATTTATTTGCTTTAGTGCCCTCACACGGGCAAGCATCCAGTGCTCTTGTTTAGACAATGTCTATTTTTAGAATAGTTGTGATTTGCCACCCACCCACCCTCCCGAACATGTATTAGTTCATAAAGAAAGCCTGGCAAGCTCTAATAATGGATAAATTGTTCACAGTAACGATCATGGGTACTTAAATGTGTTTAGGTACCTTACCCATATATACATATAGTAATTACAGTGGTTCCAGTTATAAGATACTTCTACAGCAGACATTTGATTTTACATCCAAGAAAGTGATTTTGAGTTAATATCTTACCATTATCACTGCTCCAAATATAACACACGTTGCTTGCAATAGCATCAACGGCTGCGTTACTAAGCAACTGTAGGTTATATAAAAATGAGACAAGGCAGTTGAAATTTTTGTTTCATTTTTGAAATATGGATGTCAGATGTTGAATTATTACCATCTAACACACCAAGCACTCATTCAGATAGATGTGTTGAAAGATATCAGTGGAATATACTCTACCTTTTGTTCGGTTCATACACTTCCAAGTGGTTGTAAATACATGCTGATGTTATCACCATGGGAACAAGCCATCCAATCACTGAATAAACAATCCTAGCACATACAAGATATAAAAATACAAATCATTTCTTTGAAAATAATCAAATTGCTGTATCTCTCATCATGGACGGTTCATCAATAATCATGTATATCTAATGAATGAGTTCGCAACTTTGCACGCAAGATGTTTTTGGACAATGCATGAATATAATTTGCATAATGTTGGAGAAGACAGCTTCTGAACAAACTTCACGTGTTGGTCACATGTCTGTATCTGCTGTATCAAATCAGATCACTTCATATTGAATTGAACTGAATTTATATATGTAACCCTCTAAAGTCCAAACCCCCCGCCCACCATCTACCCACTCTGATCATTTGCATAGGTTATTTTGTCTAATACATCAATGTATTGAGTGACTACCGATACAAATATCTATCAGCATGAACAGATATCCATTGAATCGACTCTTCAAACATCCTATCAGTGCATCAGTCACAAATGTTGTACACAATGCACCACCCTCACCTATTACTGATTTTAAAGTCAAATGTACCTCATTGCCAAATGCCTTGTAATGAAAAATGTGCTTCGTAGAAATAGTTGAATCGATAAGTTCATCATCCATAGACAGTTACTCAGAATTACATATTGCATCATGATGGCCGTCACTTGGCAGGAGATCTTGAAAAAGATATAAAAATTGGTGTCAGGTATTTACTATTGTGGTGGATGATACTTTAGTGTCTCTGTCTTGCTATCCATCTGGCTGTCTAGCCAGTAGGTCATCCATCCTCCTGCCTGCCTGTCTGTCTGTCTGTCTGTCTGTGTGTCTGTGTGTGTCAGTCAGTCGGTAATTGCACGATGAGCAAATGACATCGTTAACAGAGTTATGTTACCCACCTTGTTTTCTACTTTGATCAGATTGGTATCTATGACAACAAGCACTGGAAAGCAGGAAAGAGACACAATCATCTGACTGAATACATAGTAGTGATCGTCTGACAATCTGTAACGACAAACACTCAAATAATTGGTTTTCAGATTACAAATGAAGACTCACCAAAATTATAAAAATATGTATTAATAGTATAAGCTTTCAATAATTAAAATCTCTGTATGATTTCATACTTCTGACTTTTGAGATGGCTTATGTTTGTGTTCTATAAAATGGTGACCATCACACTTCTAGTAAGTAGGTAGGGTCAGTTTACAGGCCAGGAGCTGATCAAAATTATCATTGATAATAATTTTTATTTATACTGAATAGTTCTTTAAGTATATAAACACTTGTCTCCCAAGAAGTCCAGCAAGGGTCATCCCTCATGGGTTCAGTGTTAATGCAGGAGGAAACCGGAGTACCCGGGGAAAGCCTGTGGTAAGAGGCAAGTGGTTTAACCACTTGGCCACTGACAACCCCAACCACAGTGGTAAGAGGCAAGTGGTTTAACCACTCGGCCACCGACAACCCACTAGGAACTTCCGCAATCTGGAAGTCTAAATTATAGGTGGTTCAGATGTATTTACCTTGCTAACACGATGAAGACAAAGCTACCAAAAGTTAATATAATTGAAATGATACAGGCAGTTACTCTTGCCATCTTCTCAGCATACTCTATAAAAGGCTGCAATAAATAACACATGGTTTGTTGATGATAGTGACATTACTTATTGATGTCTTGATAATGAGTCTGTTAGTAACTGAGTTCCCATTTAGTATGTACTCAGACCATAAGAGTTGTCTGAGGTATGTAACATGGAAATATACAATATACTTTAAGTATGAGGTATGCAATATGAAATAATACAATATATACAAAAAAACTATAAAAATCACTCGGGAGTGATTAAGCTTTGTCACCATAGAGTTATTAATACATGCAAAAGTTTTTGACAACCAAGATTTCAATTTCTTCTTTTTTTCACTTCAGATACCCCCTGTCATTTATATCATAAATGTATACATGGGGAGAGTTAAACGAGGTACAAATAATCCATGACAAATTGCATCCTACTCTTCTGCAACTCCAACACTTTACACTTAAAATCTTCAAAGCAATAAGGGGTAAAATGGTGTTATTGCTTATGTTATGGCCAGTGTAGTGTTGGAGATACAGAAGGGTTGGATGCAGTTTGTCACTGATTCTAAACATTATAGTTAAACATGTCGGTAAAAAGAATATAACATATGCAACAATATAGTGACCACTGTGCATAAAGTTACAACATACGCTTTTTTTGTGGTGTTATCATGTCATGTGCTATGTTAGTTATTAAAATTCTACTGATTGATAAACCTGATAGAAGGTTTTATTAAATCACATTCTGTGAATTTAAGTCGTTGTCATTCTATGAAATAAAATATTTTGATGAATGCTTCAAACCTAAATTATTAAACCCTGCTCAGAATTTTAGCTGACATTATCTGCATTTCACCTACCACTGGTTCTGTTCCCATGGTCATGATCACAGCAAAGCTTGACAGGTGATTACACATACATTTAATGGAGACCCCGGATGAATCCTCTTCATAAGCAGTAAATGAGCAGCCATCAGTATTCCATATTCTGCTCATAAAAAAAACAATTGATATAAAATATTTTTATAAAACCAAGTGGTACTGACAGTGGTCATGTACATACGGTACATACATGTATGAATGCATACAAGTCAAACAGACAGATGGACCCTCAGAACGTTGTGGGATTGAAACTTCAAGGAATTGAAATATAGTTAAAATAACATACCCATACTTTGCTTTGAAGTCAATATAGGAACAACGTGGAGCATAGCCAATCTGGAGGAAAATGGTGACAGTAAAATTAAAAATGTAACAGTTGACAAAATAGGCCCCAGTTTTGTCTAGAAACATTTTGTAGTAATTTTTGCAGGATATTGAACATTAAAATAGGCCCCAGTTTTGTCTAGAAACACACTTTGTATTAATTTTTTGCAGAATTTTGAACTTTAAACTAGGCACCAGTTCTGTTTAGAAACACTTTGTATTAATTTTTGTAGGATGTTGAACATTAAAATAGGCACCAGTCCTGTATAGAAACACTTTGTATTAATTTTTGTAGGATGCTGAACAATAAAATAGGCACCAGTTCTGTCTAGAAACACTTTGTATTGAATATGGCGTCAATGTTAAAGTCACTATTGATAGAAAATACACAATATCTCACTCTAGCCAGTCTTACTCACATTGATTTCATGGAGTGAAATTCTTACTGGTTCTGCCATGTCGGACGTCGGCTTTGACTTCGGATAGATTGCGACGGACACAAGAGGTGTGTTCACTTTTTCCACTTTCTTAGTGGCAGTTACAGATCGTACCAGTTTCTTCAGTTTGGGCCTACACATATAAAACAAATGAAAATAAACTTGTTTCAATATAAATCGATGGCAGTTAGTTGCAATTATAACCAATTAGATGTTAATCCTTTGTTAAAGCAATAACTCTTATACTTACATATTGCAAACTGAAAGAAACACATACTACAAGGAACTCTTCATAATGAAGTGATTTCTTATTTGTTGCATGTTCAAATAATATCTAATTTCATTTTCCAACAAGGAAGTCAAAACACTAGGACTACATATATCAATATTCTGATGACTCGCATAAAATTGTTTTCATGTTGTTTGTAAATTATTCTCAATACCCTTCTGGTCATAAATGTTTACCATACGGGTGTGTGTCACACACACATTTTGGATCAAAAGTGCTCAGTAAGTAACAATTTATATCCAAACAGAAAATATCAAAATACATGCAAAAGAACGAACTATCTTTGTGTAGCTCCACAAAACAGACATTTGTGGTAATGAAGTTTTGGATCTGTTCTTATGATAATGATATATTGCTTCATTGGCTAAACTGAAATTATAGATAACAAATGGCACAAGTTCTCCATTTTGCCCCCCCCCCCCCTCCCCCTTCACCAATACCTTGTCACCTATGTAAAAGCAGGTAAAGCATGATGATGAAACATACATACTTGTTGGACGTTGCATCTGTTGGTATAATGTCTGTAGGATCCTTTATAACGTATGTCACAACTGTTACAGGTTCATCTGTTTCATAAATGTAGGTTATGGGCATTATATGTACAATATGATATAGGTTTTTACATTGAGCCCGTTAGGAGAGGTTTTGTTATGCTTTTGTCTGTCTGTCTGTGGACATGATATCTCAAAAACTACTTCATTGTTTGTAATGAAACTTGGTACACATTTTCAATATATTTTGAAAACAAGAACTGATAAAATTTTGGTAGACATCCAATGAAGATTAATTAGTAATTTGCATAATTAACAATTTTTAGTTCAGTTTAATTTGGTGTATACTTTAAACATAGTAAAGTGCATATCATGTGCTATAATGCCTGTTGATATATAGTCTAGCTTATAGTCTTAATAAGTAAATTGCTCAATTAATGAGTTTTGGTAATTAGTCTTTATCTTAAGAATGCACTCTTCACATTCAATGTAATTTGGCACAGATATCAACCATACTAAAGCACACATATGCTATAAAGCCTGTTGGCATAGTTATTAGTAATAATAATTAATGTGCATAATTAATAATTTTTGGTAATTAGGCAATATCATAATAAGGATGCATTCTAACAATGTATGTATGAGCTAAAACCTATGGTCTGCCCTTATGAAGGCATTCGGTTTAAATCTGGTTTTCTTTTGTTAAAGGCAGGTTTGAATTGCTTTAATGTTACATAACTTTATAAAATGCACAATAATCGAAGTCATAGATGCATGTAAATACATTCAAGGTTGTACAAGGCTACCTTACATTCAATGATAAGGAACATGCTGGTATATTCTCTCACTAGCTCTCATTCACACAGAATATAAACAAATAACTGCAATGCCTGCTCAATTATATGTTTGATGTTGTTGGGGCTTCAATATCATATACTTACCCTCTAACTTATTAGATTCCAGCATTTCAAACAATGAATTAGGCAGTTCAACATAATTGTGACCCTTTTCAGTATCATTCCCTCGTATGTCTCTTTTCACACGGGACTTGTCTGTTCTGTACCCTTGCATGTCTACAAAGTATTTTAAGCCGCCAAAAAAATGATAAAGAACATAAATTATGCAAAGAATCAAATAGAAAACTACTTTACTTGTATGGTTTGTATTCAGTATTCTGCTTTACATGTTAAAATAGACTTAATTTCTAACATTTTTCATTATTTTATGAATGTATTGAGTGAAAAAAGTTGAAACATGAAAAAATAAATTAAATCACATATACATGTTGCTCCTTATCGTAACTGTTCATATATAAGCACATGTGCAACAATGTATGAGATGGAAGAAGAATTCATGAAATTCCTTGCTAGATTTAGATCACCTACATATAATTTCAAAGAAACATCAACTTGAGTTGTCCCACATTTGTGGATCTTTGCTGTTGGCCACATTGCCTCATGGAGTCAGCAGAACTATTTATATAGACTGGTTAAACATTGAATATTCATGACTCCTAAGTGCCAATTACCGTCAGTGAAAAGAGCATATTATATATAAAGCCATGAAATGATTCTCCAGAACCCAATATTAATGACAATCTTTATTCCTGAAATGATGTTTCCGGCAACCTCCAAGCAAAGTGGAAATGTGACACAAGTGAGCCAGAGTAGAAATTGTGACAGTGTAAATATCTATATGAAGTTGTGTTAAGGGAAAATAGTGAAAGAATATTAACTATTTTTAAGTCAAATCTTGAACCAACAAAGTAAGTTACATTGTGGTAGTGAATAGGTGTATAGGTAAGAGTAAAAGTGTAAAATGTTAACTTCTAAAGTATTTTAAAAAGTGACTGAAAATTTTTTGAATACACTTACACATAAATTCATTAACTAGAGAGACATCCTGGCCAGCATGAACAGTGTATCCATGTACATGAGTTCCAAATGTCTCAAGAGATGACAACATTTTAAGAATACCACTAGTACCCTTTGCCTGAGACATGCATAGAAAATTAGTGTCAGCTTTATGTGTAATAAAGGATTCCTACATTCTGTCTTTGACTGTATTTTCAGACACTATTTGGTAACGTAGTGACAAGTTAACATATTGACTTAAACCTCCGTTTTGAATCTGTACCATGTTAAAAACTGCCGGTGTAACTGGAGTATCATTTTTCAACCAAACAACAATATATTCACTGAAAATTGCTAAATTACCAATAATTATATGTTGTACATATTATCCATATAAAGAAGACTACAGAACAAGCTGTAATTGTGACCACCATTGAGGGCGCTGAGTTTGGGAACAGCCCCAAAAAATCAATTTGCTGTCATGTATCGTTATACACTACAAAACTATGTTTATCAACATGTGATCCGATACTGTTAATCATGTACGATAACGAGTAAACACGTTCCAGTTGCAATTAGTGCAGGTTGAACTTTATGTATGTTATTCAATGGTATTGATATTTATAAAGTGTGGAAGAAAATGTCATTGACATATCTCAGTTATCTCAGTTATCTAATAATTTAAGGCTATATTATTAGTAGTATCTGTTTAGATAAATTAAAATAGTAATATTTCAGTAAGTAAATGTTAAGATAATTAGACCCAATGAATGTTATATTCATAGCCCTCTCACTGTACACCATTAAGTTTTATATACTTATACTTACCTCATACATTTGTGTCCAAACATCTTCGATATCTGGCTTCAGAAATTGAGAGACAACATCTACATATGCCTATAATGTAAAATCATTGAAAAAAAATAAATGATATATAAATTACTGTGCAAGAGACATTGAGTCATTCTATGAACTCTATCAAACACAATGTTATTACTCTCATGTCTTTGAATATATATACATACTTTAACTTACCTATATATATATATAACTTAAAGGAGAAAGACCAAGAGTATAGCATAGACTGGTCAGTCATCACACATGTGAATTCCTATTCAAAGCGGTGTGACCTTTGCCTGGCAGAAAAGCTATACATCATGATTTATGCTGACAAATCAAATTTATTTATTATAAATAAATTCAGAATTAATATCAAAGTGCTGACAGCAAAATAGATATCTATTGGATCAACTTCCACTGTGGCACCCATATCACATCAACTTCCACTGTGGCACCCATATCACATGAACTTCCACTGTGGCACCCATATCACATCAACTTCCACTGTGGCACCCATATCACATCAACTTCCACTGTGGCACCCATATCACATCAACTTCCACTGTGGCACCCATATCACATCAACTTCCACTGTGGCACCCATATCACATCAACTTCCACTGTGGCACCCATATCACATGAACTTCCACTGTGGCACCCATATCACATGAACTTCCACTGTGGCACCCATATCACATGAACTTCCACTGTGGCACCCATATCACATCAACTTCCACTGTGGCACCCATATCACATCAACTTCCACTGTGGCACCCATATCACATCAACTTCCACTGTGGCACCCATATCACATCAACTTCCACTGTGGCACCCATATCACATCAACTTCCACTGTGGCACCCATATCACATCAACTTCCACTGTGGCACCCATATCACATCAACTTCCACTGTGGAACCCATATCACATCAACTTCCACTGTGGCACCCATATCACATCAACTTCCACTGTGGAACCCATATCACATGAACTTCCACTGTGGCACCCATATCACATCAACTTCCACTGTGGCACCCATATCACATCAACTTCCACTGTGGCACCCATATCACATGAACTTCCACTGTGGCACCCATATCACATGAACTTCCACTGTGGCACCCATATCACATGAACTTCCACTGTGGCACCCATATCACATCAACTTCCACTGTGGCACCCATATCACATCAACTTCCACTGTGGCACCCATATCACATCAACTTCCACTGTGGCACCCATATCACATCAACTTCCACTGTGGCACCCATATCACATCAACTTCCACTGTGGCACCCATATCACATCAACTTCCACTGTGGCACCCATATCACATCAACTTCCACTGTGGAACCCATATCACATCAACTTCCACTGTGGCACCCATATCACATCAACTTCCACTGTGGAACCCATATCACATGAACTTCCACTGTGGAACCCATATCACATCAACTTCCACTGTGGCACCCATATCACATCAACTTCCACTGTGGAACCCATATCACATCAACTTCCACTGTGGAACCCATATCACATGAACTTCCACTGTGGAACCCATATCACATCAACTTCCACTGTGGCACCCATATCACATGAACTTCCACTGTGGAACCCATATCACATCAACTTTCACTGTGGCACCCATATCACATCAACTTCCACTGTGGCACCCATATCACATCAACTTCCACTGTGGCACCCATATCACATCAACTTCCACTGTGGAACCCATATCACATCAACTTCCACTGTGGCACCCATATCACATCAACTTTGAAATTGGAACTTCATAGAACTATACCATTACAACAGTGTGAAACGCTGTGTAACGGCTCCTGATCTTGATTGACACTGTGTTATTTGTTATATATTCTTATAGTGTAATGTATATCTGTATACGCACCTTCATATAGTCTACAACGGCTTCTGTGTTATTTTCATAGGTGATATTTACATCAGCTACAGATTGAAGAAGATCTGCTATGACAAGAATGTCTCCTACGTATGGCTTTTCATCATCAATAAGATGTTCAACGTCATTTAGTACTCCAGTTATCTCACTTGGATCATCAGTTCCTGAAATCTAAGGTCATGAATGATAGTGAAATATATTTATATATGCAGACACTCTGGTCAATGACAGGATGTAGATAGGTTCTTTATCAAGAGTATTAAAATGTCCTCTTGTTCCTGCCCAGTTTACCACTGGCATATCAATACTTTACCATTGTTCCGTTGAGCTCTCCTGCAATCTGAACAATGAACTAACGTGACATACACTTACATAACATGATAGGTAAGATATATATACTGAAAACTGTAACCATGGTAACTACCATAGACAATACAAAAGGAAAGTAATAAAACATTGCCAATTATTTGTTGGAGAAGAACTCTCCCAATTATAATGATAATTCACTCGAAAATATTGTCACATACGTTCCAAAGTTAAATAGGATGCAGTTCATATTGGAAGGTTGCCAATTTGATAGGTATGCAGATAGGATAAAGCTGTTACCTTATCTGATAGGTCCATAAATACTTTCTTTTTGCAATCCGAGGTATCCGGTTGATCCCACAAACCATCTTCACCACATAATCTTCTCATGAATCCTGAAAATTTAATAGGAAAGTTAAGTTTGTATTCAGACGGGGATCACATTTTGTTGTATTCCTAAAAAACCTTCTGAAATATTTATTTATTTATTACTAATTATGTACACATATATAACCCATAACATGCGATATAATAATAAGCATGTACAGTGCACATTCTCAGTTCTATACACATGATACAGAACACATGCTATTCACTGAGGATTCAAACACATAAATATAATCTGTCTTGACTCCATCTAACGGCTAACACACACCATGTTTTAATTCTATTAATTTCAGCAGCAAAAATAGTATTTAAGATAAATTACAAAAACATCAAGACGACTGTTGACAGTCTACAGGAAAGTATTTAACATTAGTTTTAATTAAAACCAAACAGACACCAACCCATCAAATTTGACTGGTATGAAATAACATGAACCATATTCTGTATTGTCTATGAAATTATATGCTGATTTAGGTAAAATATGAACTGTTTTTTGCTTTCAATCATTTCCACGAATTTTTAAGGCAGTCTAAAGTCTTACCTATCGATCCAGGTGGACAATCTTTCCATTCTGTGTACTGCAACGACTGTGTTTCTTTCCATGTAACATTACCAATCATTTCTTTCATGCAATAGATATTCCCTGCTGACAAGCAAACGAAAGCTTGAAAATATTCAATAAAAGAGGACAGCAACACACAACAAACATGACATGGCATAACAATAACACTGCGATGGAAGGCAGCATAACACCACACAGCAAAACAGAACATTCTGAAACTAAACTAAACTAAATACTTGTAAGAAGTTGACACAAAACAAAATGAAGACTAAACCAAACTGTGAATGAAAACAGGCATAATAAAAATATTGTGTTCTGATTATGCTCAATTTTAGAATAGGTGGGGTAGGTAGATTTTTTTATTTGACTTTATTTTATTATATATTATTTTTCAGTGTCAGTCTAGTTCAGGTTTTCCATTATTTTCCAAATGGTCTCTGTGTTGATTATATCTTTCTATCAGATGTACAGCCATTACAGATTGGAAAAACAGTTTTATTTTGTCTTTTTAAGTTGATGTCATTTTCCACATCCACTGTTTCTCATGAGACATCACAATTTTCAGTTTTGTTCATTTGTTGTTTCCATGAATGGACACTATGATTTAAATCAGTAACTATACACGGTGTCTTACCATCAGTTTTGTTCATTTATTGTTTCTTTGAATGGACACTATGATTTAAAACAGTAACTATACATGGTGTCTTACCATCAGTTTCGATTATTCTATCATCAATCAGACCAGAATCAGGTACACAACGATCATTGTCTTTGATATAACCAGGTTCACATTCACACTTGTAACCATCAATTATATATACACACTTCATATTAATTCCACAATCTTTGGATTCAGTATCAATACTGCATTCAGATGTATCCACATCTAAAAACAAAACAAACATTGCAATGTCAATGTGGTGTATAATTATAAATTATATGAAATATCTTATTCAGATTCAGATACTTTTACCATATTTATAAAAAAAACATTGGAATGTTTGTTACGAGTGATCCCAGGGCTTGAAATTATTTTGCTTCTTTGGTAGTCCTAGTTGGCTAAAATTTCAGAAATTGGTAGCCCAAGGATGGTGACCAATAGTCCTGTATTCCTGAACTGAAAACACAGTAACTTTATTGGCATATGTGTGTTATTAAAATACTTTCATGTCCATAAATCTTCTATCCCTTAAACTTTTTGCATAATCAGTGGTAGCCTGAATGGACTACCAGCTGCAAATTATGGTAGCCACAATGAGAAGAATTGGTAGTCTGTGGACACAGGACTACTGTTAATTTCAAGCCCTGGATCCCTAGTTGAGTACAGAAAGATAAGATAAAAAATGACAGCAAAGGGACGAATAAACAACTATAATGAAAGTGAAAATGTATTAATAAAAATGTAATAATCTTGAGATGAAAATTACATCGAGCATTTTAACTGTTTTCTAAATAAAGCTTAATGAAAATGTCTGTTTAAAATAAATTAATTGTGTCACTATGATGGAATAATAGGTTCAAGGTTAATTTGTATGTATAGATGAATACACCATTTTTACTAGAAAAATGATTAAGACATTGTTAAGACTCTTAGTGCTAACTTTCTGGAAAAAAAAGCCGGAACGACGAGAAGTTTGGATAAAACAAAAGTAAAATACTTCTGAACTTATGAGGCGCACTGAGGCTAATTTACATAATAATATGTCAAATTGTTTATGTCATGATTTGCTGAAACTAGAAGATTTCTACCATGTTTACTGCTTATAAATGCGGTTGAATTTACTTGATGTTATTATTACCGACCGTAGAATTAAGTAGCAATAAGGTACACTGACTCACAATATCAGAGTGTCTATATGAAAATAAGCAGTTGGGTTAGATCTCTAAAAACTACTTCATTTTATCGTAAAGAACAGCCCACTTACAAATCTCTCGAGATGTTTCTTATGACTAAAACACTATTTTTAGTGGTTTCGTCACATATCGAAAAACAAATTTTGAAATAGAGAGAAAAGGTACATCTCAAAACGTGCAAATCTTAGTATGAGTAAAATGTACATCTGAAAACATACCAACCTGAGCATTTCGGAAATGGTGGAACGAAGACACCATTTGCACACGTGGTTTGGATTGTTGCATATGTCCTTGTTTTAGTGCCGCAGACAATTTCTAGAGATTCATCATGGGGTAAAGAAAACACGAGTCCAGTCGGGTTGTAATATTGGCAGTCTTTACCATGATGGTTGAGTAGTGGCAAGGGGCTTGTGGACATTTCAGTGGTAGCAGTTTGTGGTTGCGTGGTAGCAGTTTGTGGTTGCGTGGTAGCAGTTTGTGGCTGCGTGGTAGCAGTTTGTGGTTGTGGTTGCTTGGTAGCAGTTTGTTGCTGCATGGCAGCAGGTTGTGGTTGCATGGTAGCAGTTTGTGGCTGCGTTGTAGTAGTTTGTGGCTGCGTTGTAGTAGTTTGTGGCTGCGTTGTAGTAGTTTGTGGCTGCGTGGTAGTAGTTTGTGGCTGCGTTGTAGTAGTTTGTGGCTGCGTGGTAGTAGTTTGTGGCTGCGTTGTAGTAGTTTGTTGCGTTGTTCTTGTTGCCAGATCTTGTGAAAAATATAAAAATATCAAAGCTTGAATAAGAAAAACGCAAAGTTTATCAAGACAAAGACATAAAATTATGGCAAGTTTGATATGATCATAATAGGTTTTCCCATAAACCCTTGCAATAAATACTGAAAATGGTCTAACATATGTCAGGTTCAGTATGATTTTTTTCATTTTGTTTTATCTTTTTTACAAAATGTCAAAGTTGTTATTTATATCAACCACACTCACATTAAGTTGATAGTAGTAATTCAAGTAATACAACACTTGAAGCACACATAAACCTATTTAGACTTTTCCTTAAACACCCACACTTGTAAGCAAAAGCTGATGTTGAAATCAACATGGTACAAGATTAAATTTTCATGATATTTTTAAGGTTATTCCTACCAATTATCTAGATGGTTTTCATTAAGGTTTTTAATTATTCTCAATACCAAATATCTTGTAGGTATTTCATCCAATGATTAAAGTTAATCATCATAATGGCAGATAAATGACCTTCATGCTTACAAGTCATTACCCTTTATATATTCCATATCAAATATTTATATATCATTATATTTAGATGTGAATTTAAATTAGAATACAAGTAATACTTATAGTCTACTCGGTAAAAATACTTTTGATGACAGTTTGATTTGTTTGATACTGTATTTATATGTGTAAGGTGTGAAAGAATTTATTGAAAGTTAATTGTGTATTGTTTCTATGCATACAAGGGGTCCTCAGATTTGTCAGGTGATGTTACTTTTGAAGTTCGCTATGTAGAACTTGTTTTCGTGTACAGTAACACAACGAGTAGCTGCCAGTTGTCTGATGAACGCATTGAGCGTGAAACTCGGAGTTACAACTAAGCACCTCAAGTTCCAACCAACTTACTTTGAATATATATATATATATATATATATATATATATATATATATATATATATATATATATATATATATATATATATATATATATATATATATATATATATATATATACATATATATATATATATATATATATATATAATTCTGTCTATCAAGCTGTTATAATTATGTCTACCAACCTGTTGTATATCTGTCTACCAACTTGTTATAATTATGTCTACCAACCTGTTGTAGTTCTGTCTACCAACCTGTTGTAGTTCTGTCTACCAACCTGTTGTATATCTGTCTACCAACCTGTTGTATATCTGTCTACCAACCTGTTATAATTATGTCTACCAACCTGTTGTAGTTATGTCTACCAACCTGTTGTAGTTCTGTCTACCAACCTGTTGTATATCTGTCTACCAACCTGTTGTAATTCCGTCTACCAACCTGTTATAATTCCGTCTACCAACCTGTTATCATTATATCTACCAACCTGTTGTAGTTCTGTCTACCAACCTGTTGTAGTTCTGTCTACCAACCTGTTGTAGTTCTGTCTACCAACCTGTTGTATTTATGTCTACCAACCTGTTGTAATTATGTCTACCAACCTGTTGTAGTTCTGTCTACCAACCTGTTGTAGTTCTGTCTACCAACCTGTTGTAGTTCTGTCTACCAACCTGTTGTAATTATGTCTACCAACCTGTTGTAGTTCTATCTACCAACCTGTTGTAGTTCTGTCTACCAACCTGTTGTAGATCTGTCTATCAACCTGTTGTAGTTCTGTCTACCAACCTGTTGTAATTATGTCTACCAACCTGTTATAATTATGTCTACCAACCTGTTGTAATTATGTCTACCAACCTGTTGTAATTCTGTCTACCAACCTGTTGTAATTATGTCTACCAACCTGTTCTAATGATGTCTACCAACCTGTTATAATTATGTCTACCAACCTGTTGTAATTATGTCTACCAACCTGTTGTAATTCTGTCTACCAACCTGTTGTAATTATGTCTACCAACCTGTTCTAATGATGTCTACCAACCTGTTATAATGATGTCTACCAACCTGTTGTAATTCTGTCTACCAACCTGTTGTATATCTGTCTACCAACCTGTTATAATTATGTCTACCAACCTGTTGTAATTATGTCTACCAACCTGTTCTAATGATGTCTACCAACCTGTTATAATTATGTCTACCAACCTGTTGTAATTCTGTCTACCAACCTGTTGTATATCTGTCTACCAACCTGTTGTAATTATGTCTACCAACCTGTTGTAATTATGTCTACCAACCTGTTATAATTATGTCTACCAACCTGTTATAATTCTGTCTACCAACCTGTTGTAATTATGTCTACCAGCCTGTTGTAATTATGTCTACCAACCTGTTGTATATCTGTCTACCAACCTGTTGTATATCTGTCTATCAACCTGTTGTATATCTGTCTACCAACCTGTTGTAATTATGTCTACCAACCCGTTATAATTATGTCTACCAACCCGTTATAATTATGTCTACCAACCTGTTATAATTATGTCTACCAACCTGTTATAATTATGTCTACCAACCCGTTATAATTATGTCTACCAACCTGTTATAATTATGTCTACCAACCTGTTATAATTATGTCTACCAACTTGTTATAATTCTGTCTATCAACCTGTTGTATATCTGTCTACCAACCTGTTGTAATTATGTCTACCAACCTGTTGTAGTTATGTCTACCAACCTGTTGTAATTCTGTCTATCAACCTGTTGTATATCTGTCTACCAACCTGTTATAATTCTGTCTATCAACCTGTTGTAGTTATGTCTACCAACCTGTTGTAGTTATGTCTTCCAACCCGTTGTAATTATGTCTACCAACCCGTTATAATTATGTCTACCAACCCGTTATAATTATGTCTACCAACCCGTTATAATTATGTCTACCAACCCGTTATAATTATGTCTACCAACCTGTTATAATTATGTCTACCAACCTGTTATAATTATGTCTACCAACTTGTTATAATTATGTCTATCAACCTGTTGTATATCTGTCTACCAACCTGTTGTAATTATGTCTACCAACCTGTTGTAGTTATGTCTACCAACCTGTTGTAATTCTGTCTATCAACCTGTTGTATATCTGTCTACCAACCTGTTATAATTCTGTCTATCAACCTGTTGTAGTTATGTCTACCAACCTGTTGTAGTTATGTCTTCCAACCTGTTGTAATTATGTCTACCAACCCGTTATAATTATGTCTACCAACCCGTTATAATTATGTCTACCAACCCGTTATAATTATGTCTACCAACCTGTTATAATTATGTCTACCAACCTGTTATAATTATGTCTACCAACTTGTTATAATTATGTCTACCAACCTGTTATAATTATGTCTACCAACCCGTTATAATTATGTCTACCAACCCGTTATAATTATGTCTACCAACCCGTTATAATTATGTCTACCAACCTGTTATAATTATGTCTACCAACCTGTTATAATTATGTCTACCAACTTGTTATAATTATGTCTACCAACCTGTTATAATTATGTCTACCAACTTGTTATAATTATGTCTACCAACCCGTTATAATTATGTCTACCAACCTGTTATAATTATGTCTACCAACCTGTTATAATTATGTCTACCAACTTGTTATAATTATGTCTACCAACCTGTTATAATTATGTCTACCAACTTGTTATAATTATGTCTACCAACCCGTTATAATTATGTCTACCAACCCGTTGTAATTATGTCTACCAACCCGTTATAATTATGTCTACCAACCTGTTATAATTATGTCTACCAACCTGTTATAATTATGTCTACCAACCTGTTATAATTATGTCTACCAACCTGTTATAATTATGTCTACCAACCTGTTATAATTATGTCTACCAACTTGTTATAATTATGTCTACCAACCCGTTATAATTATGTCTACCAACCCGTTATAATTATGTCTACCAACCCGTTATAATTGTCTACCAACCTGTTATAATTATGTCTACCAACTTGTTATAATTATGTCTACCAACCTGTTATAATTATGTCTACCAACTTGTTATAATTATGTCTACCAACCCGTTATAATTATGTCTACCAACCTGTTATAATTATGTCTACCAACCCGTTATAATTATGTCTACCAACCTGTTATAATTATGTCTACCAACCCGTTATAATTATGTCTACCAACCTGTTATAATTATGTCTACCAACCTGTTATAATTATGTCTACCAACCCGTTATAATTATGTCTACCAACCCGTTATAATTATGTCTACCAACCTGTTATAATTATGTCTACCAACCCGTTATAATTATGTCTACCAACCCGTTATAATTATGTCTACCAACTTGTTATAATTATGTCTACCAACCCGTTATAATTATGTCTACCAACCCGTTATAATTATGTCTACCAACCCGTTATAATTATGTCTACCAACCCGTTATAATTATGTCTACCAACCTGTTATAATTATGTCTACCAACCTGTTATAATTATGTCTACCAACTTGTTATAATTATGTCTACCAACCCGTTATAATTATGTCTACCAACCTGTTATAATTATGTCTACCAACCCGTTATAATTATGTCTACCAACCTGTTATAATTATGTCTACCAACCTGTTATAATTATGTCTACCAACCCGTTATAATTATGTCTACCAACCTGTTATAATTATGTCTACCAACCTGTTGTATATCTGTCTACCAACCTGTTATAATTATGTCTACCAACCCGTTATAATTATGTCTACCAACCCGTTATAATTATGTCTACCAACCTGTTATAATTATGTCTACCAACCTGTTATAATTATGTCTACCAACCTGTTATAATTATGTCTACCAACCTGTTATAATTATGTCTACCAACCCGTTATAATTATGTCTACCAACTTGTTATAATTATGTCTACCAACTTGTTATAATTATGTCTACCAACCCGTTATAATTATGTCTACCAACTTGTTATAATTATGTCTACCAACCCGTTATAATACTGTCTACCAACCCGTTATAATTATGTCTACCAACTTGTTGTAATTCTGTCTACCAACCTGTTATAATTATGTCTACCAACCCGTTATAATTATGTCTACCAACCCGTTATAATTATGTCTACCAACCCGTTATAATTATGTCTACCAACCCGTTATAATTATGTCTACCAACCTGTTATAATTATGTCTACCAACCTGTTGTAATTCTGTAAACGTTGTTGATTAATTGATCTCCTTTTCCATCAAGAGGACATGTCTCTGCTGGTCCATATTGCTGATAAGTCTCTTCAGCATGCCCACTAGAAAGACACATTCCCCCATCCTGGATAGCAAATACACTATAGCCCCTGGATGCAGCAACTGTTTGACATTTCGTTATGGGATTATTACGATTCTTGTAATAACCATCTAGTATTGTGTCCATACCTTCAAGGGAAGGAATGGTCAGGTCTAACACTCTGCTTTTCCAACATCCAAGGCTTTCTACACCTAAACAGCATGAGAAAAGTGTATGTAATATATTGTTATGCCATTAAAATGTCTCATCAAAACTGACAATGGGTTCAAAGAGAGTGGCAAGAATGTTGCAATTATTAATATGTTAATTTACCTCAGTTGTCATTGACGGCTGAGCAGATCTTAAGGGTTAGATTGATTCTCTGTCATTGTCTGTTGTCCATCTGTCAACTTTCTACTGTCATCTCCTTTCCTAAAACTACTTGGCCAATTGAGTTGAAATTTGTTGTGTGGGTGTCTTGGGGTGAGCAGATATAAGTTTGTTTAAGAACCCCATCGAAAAGTTTAAATGAAAGTTTATGGATGGTTCTCACAACTATATGATATCTGTTGAGATATCAATTTATCCAACTTCACGCCTTTGTCTCATCTGTGTTCACATTTGCAAAAAAATCATATTCCAGAGAGAATTAACTTTTTAGACTATAGTAGTACAGTCGGCAAACCGTGTTTGTCTACTTAAGGCTTAATTGTCTTCTGTTACACCTCATCACACTCTCACAGAAGTAATGTGACCATCTCACAGAAGTAATGTGACCGACAACTATCTTATCTTTTACAAATTAAAGTTTTCGGAAACAAACCTTTTCTTTAAATTTTTGCCATACCGGGGATATTATACTTATATTAAGACCTTAAAAAATAATGTTTGGTTCCGGTTACCCGACTCCACCTAGTTTTTCATGCTGGCCCTGAACTTTATTTATGTATTCAAGAAAAAAAAGAATAAAATCATGAAAAAATGTGTAGTCTCGCAAGAATCTGTAATGGCTGTACATCTGATGGGAAGAAACCAATAACACAGAGACCATTTGGAAAACAATAACTACAAAAATAAATAAAAAGTCTACCCACCTATTCTAAAATTGAGTGTAGGGAACCATACAATTTTTAGCACAACTCGCTGATAAGGTTCAGTAGTGCTATAGGCATGGTAAAGTGTGTGTGTGTGTGTGTTAATAACAGTCAAAAACCAAAAAACCAATTGCCCTGATATTTGGTGCACGTAAGTGTCTGTCTGTCTGTCTGTGTGTGTGTGTGTGTGTGTAAACAACCTAAAGTCAAAAACCACTGGACCGATTGCCCTGATATTTGGTGGGTGTATTTCCATGGGTGTCTAGTTTGGAAATTGTTCAAATCAAAGTGATCTCACTACCAGTGTGTGCTTTGTATAAAAAATGTGATTTTTGGTCAAAAAACTTAAACTCAAAAACTACTGGACAGATCGGTTTAAAATTTGATGGGAACATTGTTAAGGGTGTTTAAATTAAGAACTGTTCACGACATTATGATCCCATCAGTGATATGCATATTAGGGCTAAAATGTCTTTTTGGTCAAAAATCTTTAGTTTCAAAACTACCTAGCAGATTGGGCTGAAATTTAATGGGGATACACCTGGGGTATATACTAAAGATATTATTAAGCATATATAATTATTTCATCAGTGATATGCAAATTAGGTGAAAAATGTGAATTTTGGTCAAAAAGTTATATCTCAAAAAGTACTTTGTCAATGAGACTGAAACTTGGTGACATGTTTCTTGAAGTGTTATTCTGCAGATTTTCTTGAAAACATTTTGACACAATCGGCCCTAGCAACCATGACCCACGCCCTTATCAACAACCAAATGCCAGGAAGTATATTTTGGTTAAATAATGTCACCTGGTAGGCAAGTAAGTCAACATTCAAAAAATGTATGCAAATTTCCCTAGCAACCATGAACACGCCCATAGCAACAGCTAAACGGTGGTGTATTTAACAAAGATAACGGGGATTCTTAGACAAGTGAATAAACATTTAAAAAGTGTATGCACATATCCCTAGCAACAAGACCATGCCCATGGCAACAACCAAATCATTTATATTGCAAAGACAACATCAGGGATTCTAGACAAGGGAACAAACATTCAAAAAATGTATGCAGATATGTCTAGCAATATGACCACACCCATAGCAACAGCCAAATTATCGCATATATTGCAAAGATAACAAGAGGGTTTGATAGGCAACTGGATAGTCATTCAGCAAATGAACACCTATACCTAGTATGGATCAGCATGTTAAAAAGTGTACAGTTGTGCTACAATGCCATTGGCGCTATTTTTTTGGGTTAGGCCTAATAGTTTGAGTGACACTTCTTCGACCAATTGCCCAAAGGGTGATATTTGTCATTCATAGAAAGTCTATTAAAGCGAATTTCACGTAAAAGTAGTCGTCAGTACCAGGGACGTATAAACAACATTTCCAAAATCTATTTCAACTGTTCTATCTTCTGTTGGTTTTAATGAACAATTAGCTATCTTATTAATTATTTAATGAGTTACTTCTACTTTTACTTCTGTGGAAAAAAACAAACAATTATAAAAGTCACAAACAATTTAAAAAGTCATTTGAGAGACGAAAGTCAAAAATTAAGAAATATGCTTCTGAAATCTTTGAAGTCAGGTGTTAATTCTTAATTTTTATTATGAATGTGTTGTAACCATACAGGTGAAAAAAATGTTTAGATTATTTTCCATCTATCAGTCTGTCTTGTCTGTCTGTGTTATCTATCAATCCATCAGTCAGTGTGTCTGTCTTGTCAATCTATCTATCTATCCATCCGTGTCTGTCTGCCTATCTGTCTGTGTGCCTGCCTGCCTTCCGGTATGTGTGTATGTATGTATGTATGTATGTATGTATGTATGTATGTATGTATGTATGTGTGTGTGTGTGTGTATGAATGTATGTATGTATGTGTGTGTGTGTGTATGTATGAATGTATGAATGTATGTATGTATGTATGTATGTATGTATGGAAAAAACATTTTAAAAACTCATTTGAAAGACGAAAGTCAAAAATAAAGAAACGTGCTACTGAAATCTTTACAGTCGGGTGTTCATTCTTATACACTGTCCTAAATCCGAAGTGTTTAAATTTTCAGTGTTTTTGACTCCAGTTCTGAACTGTTAATATAATTATATACCATCTGCCTTTGGTGGACCCTCTGTACTTATTGACTTTTATTTTAGTGTGTGATACTTATGTTAGTGGTACCCCTTTCATGTGTTGTGTGTATCTATATTTAACTAGTACAGTGAATAAACTAACTATGTATGTCCTTTAGTTGTTATTGTGTGTCTCCATCATCAAAGGAATGATTGTTGTTGGGTAATTAACATACCTGTTATTTCGCAGATATATGCTCTTTTTGTGCTACAGTCGCTCACGCCCCAATGAAATGCCTCTTCTTTCCTGAGTAGTTAAAGGACAATAAGGTCACTTGATTTGTAGAAAAAATGTCCTGTACTTTTCAGTTAAAGCTAAAACATCTTTAACTAAGTAAGCAAGTCAGACACTAGCGCCCATCTACACGGCATTAAAAATCCTACCTGAGGCAGGACTATAGGATAGTTTGAAGCCCGTGTAGACGCAAATGCATCCTGCACCAGTCCTGAAACCATCCTGACTTAGGACACCTTTGAGAGGTTTCCTGAAACCCTCCTGACGTCGTCCTGTGTACTGTCATGACGGAAGGCGCGACATCTACGCCATAACCTTCCTACATGTAGACACAAACCTATCCTACCTCAGGTAGGACTCATGACTGCCTCAGGTAGGATGATCCATTACGTCTAGAAGGGGCTATTAAAGCATTTACATTCAGCCTGTACATTAACATGAAAAATGTCCTGGAATGTCCGCAGCTGTTTATGGAATCCTAAGTTTGGAGCAGTATATATTATTTACACAATGCTTTGACTACAATTAATACACCTACCGAGATATATACAATATTCAATTTTATCATTTGACATGGCTTACCATTGTCGCAAAGATAGTTTATTCGCATCCGTAATAACGAGGTAAGTCTTATACATGGTCAAAACAATTGAACTCGGAGCATTGTCTAAGAGGTTATTTGTCATTGCTGTAACATCTTAGAAATAGAAATTGTAACTATTAGTCGTTTAATGACATAACTTCCCTACGTATTTGACATCAGTGGTTTATTATTATCAGTAACTGTATAATGTATAGACCATGTGATATGATAGACTTTACCTGAAAATAATGTAGTACAACACCATAGTAATTAGTAAATGAATAGAAATGGCAACAACCTGTGAGGTAATGCCCCAATATTGACGTTTGCATTGGATATCGTATTAAAAGGCAAACACGCTCATATTTCGACATTAATACATGTATTGCATGTAAAGTGGACTCATATTAATGGGGCATATATCTGTTCTTTGTAATAAAGAAATTTCATCTAAATAGGTTCGGCAAAATATGACAACTCCTTGCAAACATAGCATTTTTTGGCGAAGTACAATTTCTCCTTGTGGGCAAAATAAGCATCACTTATCCCGGCAAATATCCCGAATGTATGTACATGAAATGATAGCAAAATATCATATTGAAGGATGTAATACAGTTTACCATTGGCCAACCAACGTTATGTTTCTTGGCATATGGTTTAATCAAATGCTTTGTTTTGTGATATATGATGTCAAATACGTCATTTGGCTTACATTAGATATATACAACCATTATTGATGCTAGGTTCTCCTGGTGCCCAGTGTTCGTAATCCAATACATTGCCTTGGTAATCTTTGACAACACCGTTGTCTAGCTTTGCATCAATATTGTATGAGACGCGCCATGTTCCTGCTAGAATGATTTTGTTGAGTATTGCAGTATGGGTTACATCACTCACATCATTTGCCAGTCGTAGACCTTTATCTTCACATACACTGTAAGCCTTGGCAGGTGTTCTGGGATACAGAGTAGTTGTTCGGTAGTTAACCAACATCAAGCTGATGGTACTATCTATCAACACTACAAAAAAAACAGACAAATGGTATTAGTTTTCTCTACTCAAAATATGGACATGAACAGTTCATACAAAATCATTAGAAAGTTAGTGAAGAATTTAATTTATGTAATATACTTTTCAAGATTTAATTTTCAAATATTGTCATTTTTCAAATCACTTGAATTGAAATATTAAAAACACTGCCAGATGTGTAGTGCTCCTTCAACATTCATCAAGGTGGCAGTCCATACTACATTTCTGTAACATTCTATGAATTCACTACTCACATACAAGGATGTTTGCAAGCGTTGACCGTACAAAGGGAAACAAAAAGATATTCAAGGAAATATAAAGTTAAGTTTTGGATGATAAGAAAATAATGAGATAGTCAGTGTACAAGAAGTGAAAGATAAATACCAGTTTGTGTGTGTGTGTGAGAGAGAGAGAGAGAGAGAGAGAGAGAGAGAGAGAGAGAGAGAGAGAGAGAGAGAGAGAGAGAGCGAGAGGTGAATGAAACACAGTGTATTAATCAAATATGTCTTATCATTTGATATTATGATAGCAACTTACCCCCTGCCTCACAGACGTAACTTCCAGTTTCATAGCACTCGGTGGAAGTCCAGGTAAACCCCGCATCATACCTATTTTGGATAAAGACAGGTTTCTTTAGCATATTGTTTAATTCTTTTTGAAAATAACTTCATCTTCAGATACAATCAAATATCAAACTACTAAGGCAAGCAAGCTATCAGAAGCCACAAACTAAATCCCAATGTGTTGTTATATGTGGCCAATTACACACATGGGTAATAGTGGTGACTTGGTTATAATCACCCTGTAATGAAATGGTGTAAACACTGATTTAGATTGAAAGCTTTCCACCAAAGACCCTACCCTGCCGTGAATGTAATTTCATGATGAATCCATCACTTCAGAGTAACGCACAAACCCTGCTCAGATGGTTGACTAGCACGTTTGTACTCACTTCAGTGTACCACACAAACCCTGCTCAGATGGTTGACTAGCACCCCAGTTTGTATACTCACTTCAGTGTAACACACAAACCCTGCTCAGATGGTTGACCAGCACCCCAGTTTGTATACTCACTTCAGTGTTAAACAAACAAACCCTGCTCAAATGGTTGACGAGCACGTTTGTATACTCGCTTCAGTGTACCACACAAACCCTGCTGAAATGGTCGACTAGCACGTTTGTATACTCGCTTCAGTGTAACACACAAACCCTGCTCAGATGGTTGACCAGCACCCCAGTTTGTATACTCACTTCAGTGTAACACACAAACCCTGCTCAGATGGTTGACCAGCACCCCAGTTTGTATACTCACTTCAGTGTTAAACATACAAACCCTGCTCAAATGGTTGACTAGCACGTTTGTATACTCACTTCAGTGTAACAGAAAAACCCTGCTCAGATGGTTGACTAGCACGTTTGTACTCACTTCCGTGTAACACACAAACCCTGCTCAGATGGTTGACCAGCACCCCAGTTTGTATACTCACTTCAGTGTTAAACACACAAACTCTGCTCAAATGGTTGACTAGCACGTTTGTATACTCACTTCAGTGTAACAGAAAAACCCTGCTCAGATGGTTGACTAGCACGTTTGTACTCACTTCCGTGTAACACACAAACCCTGCTCAGATGGTTGACCAGCACCCCAGTTTGTATACTCACTTCAGTGTAACACACAAACCCTGCCCAGATGGTTCACCAGCACCCCAGTTTCTATACTCACTTCAGTGTAACAGAAAAACCCTGCTCAAATGGTCGACTAGCACGTTTGTATACTCACTTCAGTGTAACACACAAACCCTGCTCAGATGGTTGACCAGCACCCCAGTTTGTATACTCAATCACTCTGCCATCTAGCGTTTTGTATGCAGTGTTGTCATAGAGACGAAAGGCATTGATGAAAATGTCACGGTTGAAACCTTGTGTGGTTGCCAAGTTTGTTATGTCTGTTTGTATATGTTCACTTGTTATGGTAGCAAAAGTCATCCCACGTTTATAACATGCAGTTGCTGCCAAATATGGTGTCTTACGCTCATCAAACAAAGCATATTTATCTTCTGTAAAATGAAAATACAACAAAAGTAAGTTGTTTAGTTCGCCACACATGAGGTAATTTGTTTTTACTAAAATGATAGTGCCATCAACAATAATCTCGAATGATGCCTTTGTATCTTTGAATCAAATTTACATACTACTCTAGTGAGCATTGATGCATATAATTGTCACAATTATGCACTCAAGGAAACACCCTGGTTAATTATTTCAGTGACCTTTAGAATGTACTTTATTTAATTGGTCAAATTAGTTTTGAGCATACATGAATATATTTGTGACACCCCACTGCACACAAGAGAAGAAGCCCACCAAACAAGTAACACTGAATTAAAGCACTTTCTCTATGTGCTACACTCATTTATAGCATTCACTGGAAGTATAAAAGTATAATGTTTGAATTGGTTTATTTACAAGCCTAGCATGTTTCTAATGTGGTCAATTAGGAAATGAACCAGTATACTATGGATGTTATAAACGATTATGGTACATACAGAAAACGTTTTACTTTCAAATTGGTGTTATGGGTTGTATTTAGTTCATTAACGTAATCTACGTTATGCAATTTGTCTGAATTGCTGTATTGTGACATTCGTGTGACGATATTGTTGTAAATGGTGCAATGTACAGTTATTTATGTAAATATAAATGAGATTCTCCATTCCATGGCTGTCGTGCCATCATTTGTGTCTGCAAACTGATTTGGTCCCCATTTATGCCATTGTAATAATAATAATAATAATCTTTATTTATACTGGATATATCAGTTCTTTAAGCATTTAAACACTTGTCTCCCAAGAAGTCCAGTGGGGACCATCCCTCATGGGTTCAGTGTTAATGCAGGAGGAAACCGGAATACCCGGGGAAAACCTGCGTTGTTCGGTAGAGTCAAACTGAACGACACTCTTCTTACTTACAGCGGGGTAAATTTAATCGAACCCTGAATGGGGTTCGAACCCCGACTGCAGTGGTAAGAGGCAAGTGGTTTATCCACTTGGCCACCGACAACCCTCAAATCAAATCAAATCAAATATAATTTCTTGTCAAATCACCAAATCTGCATTCATGTCCATTTAGTTATGTACACATTAAGGGATGTTAGTAAAGATTGTAACTCGCCATGTCAACATTTAAAGACTAACTCGCCATGTCAAAATTTTAAAGTCTGTAACTCGCCATGTCAGCATTTAAAGAGTGTAACTTATTGAAACTAGTAACAGGACAATCACACTCTTCAAATTGATAGAAAAGCATTTCTGAGGTTTAAAGTTTGACATTTCTATGTATATTACCTTAAAAAGTTTATAAACATTAAACTTTTGTAGTGCAGTCAGTACTGTGCGCTACAATGTTCTTCACAAGCAATTGATCTGCGTTGTATATGATAATCTCAAATTTGGATTTTGATTGGATATTTACACTTACCATTACCATCACCATTATCATTACCATTACCATTATCACTACCAGGAAGGGGAATGTACCCATAATCAGTGAAGACAGAATGGATGAAATAAGTGAGCAGACTGCATAAGAATATAAACCTCATTTTCATCGAAGTATCTCAACAGTACCTGTGGCCGTAATAGTTATATAGAGTCTGGTTTTCTGGGTGAGCAATTATTCACTACTAGACGAAGGATTAATACATTCTGTAATAGGTAGGGACAGGGTCATAACGGAAGAATTGGTAACACCAAATTTACCTTATACTATGTCTACTATGCTATACGTATTAATTTTCACCGCATCCATTTAAGACTATTTATATCATACCTTCATGATAATCACATTGTCTTTTGGTTGAAATTCATGTAAACATGAATTATATTGAATGTAAAACAATATTAGGCAAATTTTACTAAAATGGATTATTCTATAATTATATGTGATGACTTAGACTATAAACGTAACACTCAATCCAAGGTTATATTGTTAGTGCTAGCTTATAAATCATTCATAAAAAAGCAATAAACTCACAAAAAGTGTGGTCTCATGAGAAATGGTGATTATGCAAACTAACATCAACTTAAAAAGACACTATGAAACTGTTCTTCCAATCTGTAATGGCTGTACATCTTATAGAAAGAAATAAACTACACAGAGACCATTTGGAAAACAATGGAAAACCCGAACTTAGACACTCACACATTAAAAAAATATTATAAAATAAAATATTCTAAAATTGTGCCGAATCGGAACCACACTTTTATTTATTAGGCTTAATACTGATCTAATAATGATGTGATGAATTTTGGTTAAGTTTGTTTAGTCTTACAGAGAAATGTAAAAACATAATTAGATTTCCTATCTGTCTATTTACTGATGAATAGATTTCCTATCAGCAACTGTCTATTTACTGATAATTAGATTTCCTATCAGCAACTGTCTATTTACCGATGAATAGATTTCCTATCAGCAACTGTCTATTTACTGATGAATAGATTTCCTATCAGCAACTGTCTATTTACCGATGAATAGATTTCCTATCAGCAACTGTCTATTTACTGATGAATAGATTTCCTATCAGCAAACTGTTTATTTACTGATGAATAGATTTCCTATCAGCAACTGTCTATTTACTGATGAATAGATTTCCTATCAGCAAACTGTTTATTTACTGATGAATAGATTTCCTATCAACAACTGTCTATTTACTGATGAATAGATTTCCTATCAACAACTGTCTATTTACTGATGAATAGCTTTCCTATCAACAACTGTCTATTTACTGTTGAATAGATTTCCTATCAACAACTGTCTATTTACTGATGAATAGATTTCCTATCAGCAACTGTCTATTTATTGTTGAATTGGGTTCCTGGGCAACATTCATGTATCCGTTCATCAGATAGACGCACAGTACCAAATGGGATATGTTAAATATGTCTTTATTCACACACAACATCTACAAACATTCAAATGAAATATCGATCAGTGTCATCAATGTCATCAGTGTCATCAATGCTATACTATTGGATTAATCTGTTGTTTCAAACACAAATCTTGAAATTTTTGACTGCATACTTAAAGTCTTTGTCACTATTCAATGTACAATCAGAAATTCCTGAATAGAATTGGACTGTTGTTTCTAAAACAAACTTGAATTTTTTGACTGCAATATCTTCTGTCTTTGTCACTGACTCAATGTGCTGTCAGAAATTCCAGGATAGTATCCAATTAAACTTGTTCCAAACACAAACTTGAAAATTGTTACCAGTACAGTTAACACACTATCCTGTTACCATTAAAATTATTAACACGCTCTGCTGTTACCAGTAAAGTTATTAACACACTGTGCTGTTACCAGTAAAGTTATTAACACACTGTGCTATTACCAGTAAAGTTATTAACACACTGTGCTGTTACCAGTAAAGTTATTAACACACTGTGCTGTTACCAGTAAAGTTATTAACACACTGTGCTGTTACCAGTAAAGTTATTAACACACTGTGCTGTTACAAGTAAAGTTATTAACACACTGTGCTGTTACCAGTAAAGTTATTAACACACTGTGCTGTTACCATTAAAGTTATTAACACACTGTGCTACCAGTAAAGTTATTAACACACACACTGTGCTGTTACCAGTAAAGTTATTAACACACTGTGCTGTTACCAGTAAAGTTATTAATACACTGTGCTGTTACCAGTAAAGTTATTAATACACTGTGCTGTTACCAGTAAAGTTATTAACACACTGTGCTGTTACCAGTAAAGTTATTAACACGCTGTGCTGTTACCATTAAAGTTATTAACACGCTGTGCTGTTACATTATACACCTGAATTCAGTGGTTCTATAATTATAAATTTACAATCAATTGGCAAATATAGCAGTAATTATTCCTAGTATACACCAATAAACCATATCGTATACACGTAATCGTCAGCTAGGTATATGCTCATTTTCCTAGTACCCTTGGTAAATGAGATGATCCTGGCAACAAGCAAAGTACTACTATATAGTATATAGACATTATTCAAATTTTAAATCGTTCTGAGTGGTAAAATTTAAAAGTTCACATATCTGTTTATATTATATAAAGTAAATGTATAATGTGTGATCCATAAAGATACATTGCAGTATGTATCTATACTGTGTACAATTTAACAAAGGAACATGTATCGAGTTGACTGACATCACCTTAGAGTCCTCAAGAACTGAATTTGTGAGACATCACTATCCAATTGCAATGTTAACAAATTGAAGTTACTGATTCTGTTTTACTTTCATTTTTGAACATTCAAACACAGCAGAACCAGTGGCGTATAGACATGTGTTGTTGTGACATAGAACAACCAGGGTATAAATTCCCTATTTTTTTGTTCAACTTAATTTGCTTGTGCAAGGTACAATAACTTCATGATTGACATAGAGGTGAACAAAGGAAATATTCCATCTTGTTTACTGTATCTTATATTTGAAGGACGGAATTATTGCATAGACATACAAATATTAATTAGACACATAGTCTCTTTACACTGAAGTGTAGACATCAATACATGTAACACTTTGGTATGTAACAAGTAAATGAAAACTAAAATTAACAATATTATGATCACTGTTATATTCAGTGAGGCTGCGCATAACGTCATGTTGTACTATTGCAACTACATAACTTTATTTACCTATAATTGTGATGATGTCCTTGTCATAATAATCTCATGTATTTTTCATTAGATATTAATGTATAGATCATATCATTACAACTCTCCTTTTTTGAGTGAGACTATATTATCAGCATATAATATCTGGACTGATGAAAATGAAATGCTAAAATTATAACGAATGTTGTATGATTGCATATTTTGGCTAAAAAAAATATACATTTTTTGTGGAATTTCACAGACAAAAGACATTCTTACATTGTAGCACAGATAAATTGCAATAACCCTTATATACACACTTTACAAAACAATTGAATTCAAGTTGCACACTATTTCAACAAGTTATAATTCCCAAACATACAATCTATAATGGTAACTATCTATAACAATTAACTTGTCTTAGAATACCCCAATGCTACAATAGAATTGGTAAAGTTATAATTCCCAAACATACAATCTATAATGGTAACTATCTATAACAATTAACTTGTCTTAGAATACCCCAATGCTACAGTAGAATTGGTAAAGTTATAATTCCCAAACATACAATCTATAATGGTAACTATCTATAACAATTAACATGTCTTAGAATACCCCAATGCTACAGTAGAATTGGTAAAGTTATAATTCCCAAACATACAATCTATAATGGTAACTATCTATAACAATTTACTTGTCTTAGAATACCCCAATGCTACAGTAGAATTGGTAAAATTATAATTCCCAAACATACAATCTATAATGGTAACTATCTATAACAATTAACATGTCTTAGAATACCCCAATGCTACAGTAGAATTGGTAAAATTATAATTCCCAAACATACAATCTGTAATGGTAACTATCTATAACAATTAACATGTCTTAGAATACCCCAATGCTACAGTAGAATTGGTAAAATTATAATTCCCAAACATACAATCTGTAATGGTAACTATCTATAACAATTAACATGTCTTAGAATACCCCAATGCTACAATAGAATTGGTAAAGTTATAATTCCCAAACATACAATCTGTAATGGTAACTATCTATAACAATTAACATGTCTTAGAATACCCCAATGCTACAATAGAATTGGTAAAGTTATAATTCCCAAACATACAATCTATAATGGCAACTATCTATAACAATTAACTTGTCTTAGAATACCCCAATGCTACAGTAGAATTGGTAAAATTATAATTCCCAAACATACAATCTATAATGGCAACTATCTATAACAATTAACTTGTCTTAGAATACCCCAATGCTACAGTAGAATTGGTAAAGTTATAATTCCCAAACATACAATCTATAATGGTAACTATCTATAACAATTAACATGACTTAGAATACCCACAATGCTACAGTAGAATTAATAACTCACTAAAGTTCCAAACTTTTCTTTTTACATATGATGCAGTGACTATTATTTTCAAAACATAAATCTCATCATTTTGAATATTAAAAGTTCAAAGATAATGTGAAGCACTTTATAAGGTTTATTCTGATTGGTTAGAAAACAAAGCAAACAAGGCCCCATACTGTCACTTTTTGAAGATAATGTGAAGTACTTTATAAGGTTTATTCTGATTGGTTAGAAAACAAAGCAAACAAGGCCCCATACTGTCACTTTTTGAAGATAATGTGAAGCACTGCATAAGGTTCATTCTGATTGGTTAGAAAACAAAGGAAACAAGGACCTATACTGTCACTTGTTGCAGATAATATGTAGCACTTTATAAGGTTCATTCTGATTGGTTAGAAAACAAAGCAAACTCGGCCCCATACTGTCACTTATTGCAGATAATATGTAGCACTGTATAAGGTTCCTTCTGATTGGTTAGAAAACAAAGCAAACAAGCACATCTGTTAACTGTATTGTTAATAAATGACAAAGTATATATATATATACCAATCAGTGACAACCTTGTAATAACTTCACATCTCCCCAAAAAATAAAGATATTTAAGTTGAATCATCCTCAAATAAATAATGAATGAAGAAATGTTAAAACTTCAACGTATATCGCTGAGTCAGGTCGGATGACATCACATTATGATGCGTTAATCTACGTCTGTCACGATGACATCATTTTGCATATTTTGTGAGGGAGCGACAGGATTCCTAAGTTGAGCCTGTAATAAATGAGTTGGTAATTAGCATCAGTTGAATTGTATTGATAGAATTAGCATCAGTTGAATTGTATTGATGTAATTAGCATCAGTTGAATTGTATTGATGTAATTAGCATCAGTTGAAATGTATTGATAGAATTAGCATCAGTTGAATTGTATTGATGGAATGTTTTTATATATATCATAAATAATTATGTTTATATCTTTATATATACATAATATTATCCTTATCAAAGTAACACAGTATCAAGCAAGATAGGAGCCGTTATATACAGTGTTTCACACTGTTGTTTCACACTGTTGTTTCACACTGTTGTTTCACACTGTTCCAATCATCAGAGGACTAACAGTATACATGAAGTTCTATGAAGTTCAAAATTCAAAATTCAAAAATTCCATTTCACGTGATTTACTCCAGCATAGACATTTTACATACACTGCATTTATGATCGTTCGAGGCGTGAAACTCTGAGTAACGACTAATATTACATCCTTATTCTTTTGAATTAAGTCTATAATGCTCTGCTACTACTATTGCATCGAGAACTGTTCTCTCCAGTCAGACATTATACTTATATGAATATATAGTATATATATACGACTTTACACCTAACCGTTAATGACCCACCTGACTGTACACACACCCTCGTAGTGTACACACAGTCAGCGAGTCCACCCACCCACTCACCCATACACTTGATGATCCTTTTGGTGAAACGGACCATATAAGTGTAAATCTATAATGAAATAACGAACTTGTCTTCTTTTAATTTTATGTATATATAATGTAGTTAATTTGGGTATATATTTATAATATTTATATGAAGAATCCACATGTTGAAGAAATTGAGTCTAAAATGTCCAAGGTCTATACACAGTTACTGCTGTCTTGAACTTAAATGGAAGGCTGATATGATATAGTTATATTAGTAAGTAATAAACAACGTTATGTGATATAACTATCGATGAAAAACGGCTGAAATCATTTCATCAACAGACATAATATGGATGAAATTGACAACTTTTAATTGACGTACCATATTAAACACACTGTTTATTGCATCAGTTCTCGTCACAACTTCTCCGCCTTGCCTCTTTTTCCGCTGTCTTTTAATTTCCAGGTAATCCATCTCAAGAAAAAGGTCCTGTTCCCATGACATCTTCTCTATGATGTCATCAGCCCCCAAGAAATAGTGAATTCTGAGAGCAACCAAGACCTGTCAAGTGGAAAATATTAACCTCAATTAATTGAAATCCACAGAATTACATTACAGAATAAATCATGATTTTTATACATCTCTTTAGAGTGATAACATATTGGTTTGTCAGATAAACATGTATCTAGCTCAACTACACAAACTATCAATAGTTGTTGTTAATGTGGAAATTTCAGACCTTGAGAAATTTGGCAAGTTTGAAAATCAAACCAGATCTACTTTCCCACATTTTGTTTCTTTATTTACACTATCCCAACCACCGACACCGCAATTTAGAACACCAAGTTATGCTCATTACTGGAAGCACTTGTAATACAATACACTACACTACACTACACTACACCACATTGTAATTGTATATATTTTTATGTAACTCTTCCTTTTTCACGATTTTGTGGTTTATTTTCTTTCTTTGCTTTTTATGCCGTTGACTTTTGTCCTAGCTTTTGTGATGCTCTTGATGTGTATTTGTACTTGTGAATAATTTTGGACAATTGGCCAGTAACTTCAGTAAGGCTAAAATGATCTCAAATGAAAATAAAGTGAATAATATATATATATATTTTCAAAGATCTAGATACAATACTAACCTCTTCATTAACAGCGACAAAACACATGTAGAGAGTGGAACCCTGCAATTAATACAATTATTTAATATAAAATAAACTGCTTTATAAATGAATAACAATGGTTTTTACCATAGTATGACATTCCTATAAATAAACATGACAGATTCTTTGCATTAGCAGTTCAAGTGCAACTTTCCCGACTTGGTGAGTCAGCAAGTAGGGTGTCATAAAAATTGTTTGCATCTCTAAAGCTATTTGCAATGTCAACTGATATGACATTAGGGGCTTCACACTTAGATATTGAGCTTAGCTTTGCCTAATGTGTTATGTAATAGTGCTTTATCACATTTGTAAATATTGCCAACCAACATTAATCAGTGATAAGAAAGATAAGAAACCCACTTCCTTAGCTAATGGCTTGATTCTGTAATGATATTTTTTGTTTTTGATTGTATGGAAAACTTATCATTATGTATCAACAAATTGTCTTTGATGCACCTGCAGAAGTGGTTAATAGATATTTTGTGACAAACTCATTTTTTTCCTCTTTCATTCAGCCAAACTAAGTAACATAACACTGGCAATCTAAATTCATTTCACATTTAATATTTAAGTAAGTATTTACCAAAATAGTCAAATGACATTAGACTATAGTGTATGACATACACTTCAAATTATTTTCAATTCAGAGACACAAAATTATAATCCAACGTTCAATTGATAACCCACCTCAACAAAGATGGCTACAGCAAATATGTATGCTGTATCAATGGATGCGTTGCCCGTGGCAACAATGATGAATAGCGTACGAGTAACAACAACGACTATAAATAACAGGATGGCTGAACGAAGATTTAACCTAAAAACAAATATACAATAGGTATATAACTTTTCATTATCAAATAATATGACAGAAAACACTGAATGAATAAAATAAAATAAAATAAAATAAAATAAAATAAAATAAATAAAAAATTTAAAAAACATTCACACTTTATTTCAATTCTGTGGCAAAAGTCTTCGTCTTCAGAAAATTGGTTGTGATGAAGAAAGCATTGAATTTGATAAGAAACACTTTAAAGTATCTCGGAATTTTTCATTATGTTTTCCTCACCATAATTTCTCTTCAACGGGCCCCCAGTCTTCAAAGTCTGTGTAAAAACTCAGACAGGCAATGAACAAGGCAACTGCAGCGATCTGTGTGTATAACAACAGTTATGAAATTAAGTAAAATATTACTTGGTGGAAGACTAACTGCTAAGAAAGCACGCACACACACACACACAGACAGACAGACAGACAGACAGACAGACTCCCATAGACAACCCATTCACATGACACTGAGCAATAACTGTTGTATAACTGACACTAAGGTTTAATCAGCTTAATGCATTTTGGGTTGTAGCGCCACCTGTGTTCAAAACTGCCAACTTCCCAACCCTAATACATCAACAGCATTTATCAATTACTCCCATGAGTTATCTATAAAGACTAATTATGTGTATACACAAAGTGAAGAGAAAGCTACACTATATCACATGACCCCATGTGAACAACAACAACAAACATGCAGTGTGAGTTACACATAGGTTAGTATACAGGTATGTCTCACCGCTAGTACAACTCCCATAATGACACTAGTTACTAGCAGGAGCGTCGCTGAATGTGTTACCAAGCAACTGTTGATCAGAATATATTAGCAAATATTACCATATAACCTTATTTTAAAGTTGGCTATCTGTATATTTACCACAAAAAATGTTATTTCTGTCTTTGAGTTATCTGCACTGTATGAATACTATAATATCTGAAGAGGTTGTAGATTCTCTTTTAATGGCGATAGGTAAAATGTCACCAATTTGTTTACAATGTAAGGTATTACAATGAGACAATGCAATAAAATCATTCACCAAGCTGTAAGTGATAATTTATCTGATAACATTACTATACTACACAGTAGACTGCTACAGCGCCACCAACGACTGTATCTTAGTCTGGTTTCTAATTAATTAACATAATTAACTGTACCTTTGATGTTGCTCATAGCTATCCAAGTGATAAATAACACAGGCAGATGTTATCACTATGGGAACTAGCCATCCGATGACAGGATATATAACCCTATTTAGGTAAAATGAAATTTGAGTTAAACATAGCATTGAAATCTGAAAATATCTATGTTCATTCAACTCCAGTGCAATGCCACAAGTCACTTTTACATTTTAATGGACCAGATGAAAAATATATGTGACTTATTTCAATCTACATGATGTTCATCCTAAGAATCACCCATGCGTCAATCTTAAAGCTGTAAACCTGTATATCTACCACGTGTCTATAATTTCTTGATATATTGCCAAATTTAAATCATTCTCGTTTTTATTTTGAAATGAATTTCGGCCTAAGTTGTCCTCGGCTTTAATGTGTGGAAGTCCTTAGTGCCACACTTGATAATGGCTACTGTGATACAGTATAAAGCAGCTATCGATGACTGAACTCAGTCAAAGTGGGAACATTTTAAGTCGACATAAATGCAATATGGCTATTAATGATTTGGTAACCATACTATGAATAATATGTATATGAGTTGCTAGTTAAATCTTAATGTATTTCAAATACATGGAATATTGTCTTCTCCTTCATTAGTTGATGCTCTTAAGATATATTCATAAATTTTAGGATGACAATCTTCGGTTACGGAACAGTGAACAGTTAAACAAAAAACAAACATTTCATATCTCGTTTCCTATTGTCAACTTACTTTTAATTAGTATAATTGACAATGTTGATACATACCGTGTTGATACTCGCCTTGTAATGAAATATCTGCTTCGTTGAAATAGTTGAATAGATAAGTTCATCATCCATAGACAGTTACTTAGAATTACAAATTGCATCATGATGGCTGTCACTTGGCAGGATGTCTGAAACACACAACATTTTATTGAAAAATAAACATAAAACACAAAATATTTCACTTTTCACTACTTTCTTTGAAATCAACACGAAAATGATGATCAAGAACAATTTATCAAATGCCGCCATACTAATGATGGAAGCAGAAAAGTTTTTCACTAACAAGTGTATACTCAGTCTGGTAAGCTTTTAAGTCATAGAAGACTTAGGTGCCAAGCCAAACATGCCCTGGCTACAATGACACTGCCAGTGAGAAGGGTTATCGTAACAACTAATGGGCACCAAATCTAAACACACACACTATCTTTCTAATGTTCACAAGTTTACGATTTAGCCCAAACATCTCCATCTCTATATACATACACAAATGTACTGATCTTAAGCTAAATTCTTCACTTTTCAACAACCTTGTGATATCTGTCTTAACATATAACCAGTTTTACCTTATCGTCTGCAAAGCTGGCTAGGTTGTTACCCATAGCAACAACTACTGGGAAGGTGCAAAATGACACCAAGACCTGACTTAATACATAGTAGTGGTCCTCTGTGAACCTATAGTTAGAAAATAAGAATGAGGTATTTACAAATACACCAAGATACACCAAGATACACCAAGATGGTTGGTCTTCGCAAATAAAGATTAAAATTTACTGGATTTAAGATTTTAAAGGAACAAGCAAAATATGTGTTGGGGGGAATATTTTGGTCAAAATATTTTTTGTAGCCCCCTTCACACTCTCAAAAAAGTCTCCCCCCCCCAAAAGGAACTCCCAAGAATTTTCGTAGCCCCCTCCCCCAAGGAGAGATTTTTTGCAAATGCTCCTGGGATTTAATTTTGTTCAAATTTTGTCCACTTGTGCACAATTTTCTTTTCATAACCCACTACATGTACCCCCCACCCCACCATAAATTCTGCTTGTTCCCTAAATTACAAATACTGCCTTTGGTATTCGTACTCACCTTGTGAGCAGGATGACAATGAAAGTGATGGTAAGCAACACTATTGATACAACACAGGCAGCTGTTAGGATGATATTCTGTGCATATACTTTGAATGGCTGCAATAAATATATCAAGAAAATTGCCCAGAAATTGAAAATAAAACTGAGAAAATAGAAGTGACATGTGCATGACACTTCACTTGAATTCTTCAGCATGCTCTGAGTAACTGGGTTATTGCACTTGTTCTGATGTACACTTTCCTCATGGAAGGCGAGAAGTAACTGGGTTATTGCACTTTTTCTGATGTACACTTTTCTCATGGCTGGTGAGAAGACAATTTATTACTATCTAGCTGTTATACTTTCAATTGCAAACTAATGATCACATTGATTCACTATTGTAACTTACAAGAAATCATCAACTGTCACCTTAGCTTCAATAATACGTGTGTCGACTGCCTGTCTGCCTGTCTGTCTGCAGTGTGTGTGTTTTGACAAAAAACAGTTTTGCAAAAGACAGTCTGTAACACTTGAATGCAGAACAGCAAACAACAAAAATAAAACAGACTCGCTAACAATGTCTTTCACTTCACCATTTAACCACTCCCTGTAACATTTCAAAATAATCAAACGTGATCTTAATTAAAACAATTCTAAGGATCTGACAGAACCTCACACCACTATAGGAATTGTTTTTCTACAGTCTGAGGACAGAACAAACTTAGTATATAAGTATATATAGACTAACAAATGAGAACATCAACTTGTAAATTGGGTCAAATTTGGATTTGGATGACCTGTACAAATGGACAGTAACAGTAACAGTTGGACAATCGACATTTGACCTACCAGTGGTTCTATACCCATGGTCATGATGACGGCAAAGCCTGTCAGGTGATTACACACACATTCAATGAAGGTCCCGGATGTATCTTGTCCAATGGTAGCAACGTCACAGCCATCATTACTCCATATCCTATAACATTAACAAAATACTAGACTAGTCTAAGATTGTATACTAACTGTTATTATAGCAGTATATCTTATTACTATCAAGCCAACTTTTGATCTTAAAATGTGCCTTATTCGGTCTATCTGTCATTTTCATCTGCCGGCCTACCTTCTGTTTATCTGTCTTCTGAATACTAATGATCTCCTTGTTGCCCCATTCTCCCACAGAAACGCAAACATACACATACACATACACATATGTATACATAATACATATATGTATGTTTGCATATATGTATGTATGTATGTATGTATGTATGTATGTATGTATGTATGTATGTATGTGTACACACGCATGTATGTATGTATGTATGTATGTATGTATGTATGTGTACACACGCATGTATGTATGTATGTATGTATGTATGTATGTATGTATGTATGTAAGTATGTATATACTTATGTATGTATGTCTCTAACTTGGATAAGTTTGTATCTATATATTTCTTACCCATACTTTGCTTCCAAGTCGATAAAGGAACAGACATGGTCGTAACCGATCTAAACATACAAAAAAAGTTTAAAATGAAATTTTAGAATTTCAAATTGACAATTGTAATTGACAACAATGTTTGGTTGAATTTTGAGAGCAGAACTTCTTAATCTTAGTGACGTACACATCAAGGTCATATAATCTGAGTCAGGAACATGTCAATTCAAGGTCGTGAAATTGTACTTTATCATCCATTTGTTTCATTTCCTGTATATTTCTTTGACTCCTCCAAATGAATACATCAATTTGAAGTGACCCAATTCCTGTTAAAACTACTTGTTACAAGAGTTCATAAAACCAATCAAGTAAATAAATATGCTATGCTTGGCTTCATCTGTTAATGTATTGTATTTCTTCACAGAAGAGTTAACCTTATGTAAATTGATACCCAAGATACCAATATCAATTATCATTGACATACTGGAAATTTCTTCATGTTATTATCTAAATTATGTATGTATGAATATCTTATTTTGCACATTAGGTGGGGGATTTAGGTCAGGATTTTATTTTATTTTATCTTATCTTTACCCTTTTAATTGTTTTTATTTTTGAAATATTTTGCTTCGACACAAAAATGATGAAATGTTAGGTCAGAATATCCCTTCTCAGTATGAAACTTTGATGAAATATGTAGACTGGGAAAGAAAACAGACGTGCATGAAGATTTAGAAGACAAAAAAAAATTTTATCTTATGTTTTTTAAATATTTAAAAAGTGTTTAAAAATAGTTTAAAATAGGATAAGTCGGGTTAACGTAAAAACACAATTTTTTTAATTTGGCTTTAGAATATCTAATACTTGTGAAAACAAATGTCAGGCCTAAGAACATGAATTTAAAAACCGTTAACGTTCAGTCTGTTGCTAAAAAAAGAAGACTAAGTAAATACAAACAAGAAGGTGTTTTTGTTGATGGATGGTGCACGCCAATTATCATAAAATGTCGCTATTATGACTTGATGACACCCATCACAAGTAAACTGTTGCCAAGCAACGTCACAAGATACGTTCTACAGTGGTTGTAATGTTACTTTTTTTATGTCTCTCAGGCTTTAAAAGTACTTCTCATATTGTTTTCACTCAGGACTATTCTAAATCCCATGAGATGCTGCTGTTGCTATGGGTAACAACATAACAGGTTTGAGTGAGGTATTGATTAATTTGTAAATGAAGCAATTTAGAGAAAGTGAGACTCTGTGTTTTTGTCCACATCACATGCAGCTATAACAATAATTGTTGTTAATTGAGGAAGCGCATGAAGGAACTTAATCATCCACAATACTCTCCATCTGTGTACGATGTCCCAAAGGTAAAGCTAAACAAAGGTGACCGACAATAGTAATTTACTAATCCTAGATAGTATGTTGATATAGGGGCATATAACATATGATTCAGTGCCCACAGAACTACTGTCGCAGAATAAATTCACATTTCAGTGAAGGCTTTCAGATTAGTAAATTTGTACAAAATTATATTAGTTTGATGATGGGTGAGTTTCTATCAGTGAAAGTGAAAGTAAAATTAAGATATTATACTACATGATTTCATTTAACTACTTAAATGGCAAACATTTCTTGACCATTTAGCATTGGTATTCAGAGGGGATATCACTTAATAAGGTGCCTATTTTAGGCATAAAAATGTTGAAGCTAAAATAAAGGGTTTTTTATTTTTATAATTAATGCTATTGGTAACTAAAATTACAATGAGAAGTTGGCTGATTTAAAGGTTTGCTTCTATAGATTATTGTCAGGAATATCTGGATCAAGAATTGTTTGAAGCAAGGTGACCACTGTTGATATACAAATTATGAATAAAACTAGTAATTTTTGACATAAATTCTAAATTTACAAATAATCGTTAGATTGAAGAGTTGCTTTTCTTATTGTAACAGAATGGTTTTAAGTATAATTTGATGTGCTATGACGTCATTGGAGATTGTTTATTTCATACTTACATTGTTTTCATAGAGATACATTCTGATTGGTTCTTCCATGTCTGTGGTGAGTGTTGACTCTGGATAAACTTTAACTGACACTACAGGAGTGTTTACTCTCTTTACTTTTTGTATAGCAGTGACAGATCGAATCCATTGCCTCAGTTGTGGCCTGCAAATAAACATTTTAATTTTACTCTAACAGAATTTAAATCAAAATTAAGTCTAAATCTGATTAGAGCGTACACATGGGAAACCTTATCAGATGACCATTGGTACATAGCTACTTTAACCTTATCAGATGACCATTGATACATAGCGACTTTAACCTTATCAGACGACCATTGGTACATAGCTACTTTAACCTTATTAGACAACCATTGGTGCATAGCTACTTTAACCTTATCAGATGACCATTGGTACGTAGCTACTTTAACCTTATCAGATGACCATTGGTACATAGCTACTTTAACCTTATCAGATGACCAATGGTACATAGCTACTTTAACCTTATCAGATGACCAATGGTACATAGCTACTTTAACCTTATCAGACAACCATTGGTACATAGCTACTTTAACCTTATCAGATGACCATTGGTACATAGCTACTTTAACCTTATCAGATGACCATTGGTACGTAGCTACTTTAACCTTATCAGATGACCATTGGTACATAGCTACTTTAACCTTATCAGACGACCATTGGTACATAGCTACTTTAACCTTATCAGATGACCATTGGTACATAGCTACTTTAACCTTATCAGATGACCATTGGTACATAGCTACTTTAACCTTATCAGACAACCATTGGTACGTAGCTACTTTAACCTTATCAGACAACCATTGGTACATAGCGACTTTAACCTTATCAGATGACCATTGGTACGTAGCTACTTTAACCTTATCAGACAACCATTGGTACATAGCTACTTTAACCTTATCAGATGACCATTGGTACGTAGCTACTTTAACCTTATCAGACAACCATTGGTACATAGCTACTTTAACCTTATCAGACAACCATTGGTACATAGCTACTTTAACCTTATCAGATGACCATTGGTACGTAGCTACTTTAACCTTATCAGATGACCATTGGTACATAGCTACTTTAACCTTATCAGACGACCATTGGTACATAGCTACTTTAACCTTATTAGACAACCATTGGTACATAGCTACTTTAACCTTATCAGATGACCATTGGTACATAGCTACTTTAACCTTATCAGATGACCATTGTTACATAGCTACTTTAACCTTATCAGACGACCATTGGTACATAGCTACTTTAACCTTATCAGATGACCATTGTTACATAGCTACTTTAACCTTATCAGATGACCATTGGTACGTAGCTACTTTAACCTTATCAGATGACCATTGGTACATAGCTACTTTAACCTTATCAGATCACCATTGGTACATAGCTACTTTAACCTTATCAGACAACCATTGGTACGTAGCTACTTTAACCTTATCAGATGACCATTGGTACATAGCTACTTTAACCTTATCAGACAACCATTGGTACATAGCTACTTTAACCTTATCAGATGACCATTGGTACATAGCTACTTTAACCTTATCAGACAACCATTGGTACATAGCTACTTTAACCTTATCAGACAACCATTGGTACATAGCTACTTTAACCTTATCAGATGACCATTGGTACATAGCTACTTTAACCTTATCAGATGACCATTGGTACATAGCTACTTTAACCTTATCAGATGACCATTGGTACATAGCTACTTTAACCTTATCAGATGACCATTGTTACATAGCTACTTTAACCTTATCAGATGACCATTGGTACATAGCTACTTTAACCTTATTAGACGACCATTGGTACATAGCTACTTTAACCTTATCAGATGACCATTGGTACATAGCTACTTTAACCTTATCAGATGACCATTGGTACATAGCTACTTTAACCTTATCAGATGACCATTGGTACATAGCTACTTTAACCTTATCAGACGACCATTGGTACGTAGCTACTTTAACCTTATTAAACGACCATTGGTACATAGCTACTTTAACCTTATCAGATGACCATTGGTACATAGCTACTTTAACCTTATTAAACGACCATTGGTACATAGCTACTTTAACCTTATCAGATGACCATTGGTACGTAGCTACTTTAACCTTATCAGATGACCATTGGTACGTAGCTACTTTAACCTTATCAGATGACCATTGGTACATAGCTACTTTAACCTTATCAGATGACCATTGGTACATAGCTACTTTAACCTTATCAGACAACCATTGGTACGTAGCTACTTTAACCTTATCAGATGACCATTGGTACGTAGCTACTTTAACCTTATCAGATGACCATTGGTACATAGCTACTTTAACCTTATCAGATGACCATTGGTACATAGCTACTTTAACCTTATCAGACAACCATTGGTACGTAGCTACTTTAACCTTATCAGATGACCATTGTTACATAGCTACTTTAACCTTATCAGATGACCATTGGTACATAGCTACTTTAACCTTATCAGATGACCATTGGTACATAGCTACTTTAACCTTATCAGACAACCATTGGTACGTAGCTACTTTAACCTTATCAGATGACCATTGGTACGTAGCTACTTTAACCTTATCAGATGACCATTGTTACATAGCTACTTTAACCTTATCAGATGACCATTGGTACATAGCTACTTTAACCTTATCAGATGACCATTGGTACATAGCTACTTTAACCTTATCAGATGACCATTGGTACATAGCTACTTTAACCTTATCAGACGACCATTGGTACATAGCTACTTTAACCTTATCAGATGACCATTGGTACATAGCTACTTTAACCTTATTAAACGACCATTGGTACATAGCTACTTTAACCTTATCAGATGACCATTGGTACATAGCTACTTTAACCTTATCAGACGACCATTGGTACGTAGCTACTTTAACCTTATCAGACAACCATTGGTACATAGCTACTTTAACCTTATCAGATGACCATTGGTACATAGCTACTTTAACCTTATCAGACGACCATTGGTACGTAGCTACTTTAACCTTATCAGACAACCATTGGTACATAGCTACTTTAACCTTATCAGATGACCAATGGTACATAGCTACTTTAACCTTATCAGACAACCATTGGTACGTAGCTACTTTAACCTTATCAGACAACCATTGGTACATAGCTACTTTAACCTTATCAGACAACCATTGGTACATAGCTACTTTAACCTTATCAGATGACCATTGGTACATAGCTACTTTAACCTTATCAGACGACCATTGGTACATAGCTACTTTAACCTTATCAGACAACCATTGGTACGTAGCTACTTTAACCTTATCAGATGACCATTGGTACATAGCTACTTTAATCTTATCAGACGACCATTGGTACATAGCTACTTTAACCTTATCAGACGACCATTGGTACATAGCTACTTTAACCTTATCAGACGACCATTGGTACATAGCTACTTTAACCTTATCAGATGACCAATGGTACATAGCTACTTTAACCTTATCAGACGACCATTGGTACGTAGCTACTTTAACCTTATCAGACAACCATTGGTACATAGCTACTTTAACCTTATTAGACGACCATTGGTACATAGCTACTTTAACCTTATTAGACAACCATTGGTACATAGCTACTTTAACCTTATCAGATCACCATTGGTACATAGCTACTTTAACCTTATCAGATGACCATTGGTACATAGCTACTTTAACCTTATTAGATGACCATTGGTACGTAGCTACTTTAACCTTATCAGATGACCATTGGTACATAGCTACTTTAACCTTATCAGATGACCATTGGTACATAGCTACTTTAACCTTATCAGATGACCATTGGTACATAGCTACTTTAACCTTATCAGATGACCATTGGTACGTAGCTACTTTAACCTTATCAGATGACCATTGGTACGTAGCTACTTTAACCTTATCAGACAACCATTGGTACATAGCTACTTTAACCTTATCAGACAACCATTGGTACATAGCTACTTTAACCTTATCAGACAACCATTGGTACATAGCTACTTTAACCTTATCAGACAACCATTGGTACATAGCTACTTTAACCTTATCAGATGACCATTGGTACATAGCTACTTTAACCTTATCAGACAACCATTGGTACATAGCTACTTTAACCTTATCAGACAACCATTGGTACATAGCTACTTTAACCTTATCAGACGACCATTGGTACATAGCTACTTTAACCTTATCAGACGACCATTGGTACATAGCTACTTTAACCTTATCAGACGACCATTGGTACATAGCTACTTTAACCTTATCAGATGACCATTGGTACGTAGCTACTTTAACCTTATCAGATGACCATTGGTACATAGCTACTTTAACCTTATCAGATGACCATTGGTACATAGCTACTTTAACCTTATCAGACGACCATTGGTACATAGCTACTTTAACCTTATTAAACGACCATTGGTACGTAGCTACTTTAACCTTATCAGATGACCATTGGTACGTAGCTACTTTAACCTTATTAAACGACCATTGGTACATAGCTACTTTAACCTTATTAGACGACCATTGGTACATAGCTACTTTAACCTTATCAGATGACCATTGGTACGTAGCTACTTTAACCTTATCAGATGACCATTGGTACATAGCTACTTTAACCTTATTAAACGACCATTGGTACATAGCTACTTTAACCTTATCAGATGACCATTGGTACGTAGCTACTTTAACCTTATTAAAGGACCATTGGTACATAGCTACTTTAACCTTATTAAACGACCATTGGTACGTAGCTACTTTAACCTTATCAGATGACCATTGGTACATAGCTACTTTAACCTTATCAGATGACCATTGTTACATAGCTACTTTAACCTTATCAGATGACCATTGGTACATAGCTACTTTAACCTTATCAGACGACCATTGGTACATAGCTACTTTAACCTTATTAAACGACCATTGGTACGTAGCTACTTTAACCTTATCAGATGACCATTGGTACATAGCTACTTTAACCTTATCAGATGACCATTGTTACATAGCTACTTTAACCTTATCAGATGACCATTGGTACATAGCTACTTTAACCTTATCAGACGACCATTGGTACATAGCTACTTTAACCTTATTAAACGACCATTGGTACGTAGCTACTTTAACCTTATCAGATGACCATTGGTACATAGCTACTTTAACCTTATCAGACAACCATTGGTACGTAGCTACTTTAACCTTATCAGATGACCATTGGTACATAGCTACTTTAACCTTATCAGATGACCATTGGTACATAGCTACTTTAACCTTATCAGATGACCATTGGTACATAGCTACTTTAACCTTATCAGACGACCATTGGTACATAGCTACTTTAACCTTATCAGATGACCATTGGTACATAGCTACTTTAACCTTATTAAACGACCATTGGTACATAGCTACTTTAACCTTATCAGATGACCATTGGTACATAGCTACTTTAACCTTATCAGACGACCATTGGTACGTAGCTACTTTAACCTTATCAGACAACCATTGGTACATAGCTACTTTAACCTTATCAGACGACCATTGGTACATAGCTACTTTAACCTTATCAGACGACCATTGGTACGTAGCTACTTTAACCTTATCAGACAACCATTGGTACATAGCTACTTTAACCTTATCAGATGACCAATGGTACATAGCTACTTTAACCTTATCAGACGACCATTGGTACGTAGCTACTTTAACCTTATCAGACAACCATTGGTACGTAGCTACTTTAACCTTATCAGACAACCATTGGTACATAGCTACTTTAACCTTATCAGATGACCATTGGTACATAGCTACTTTAACCTTATCAGATGACCATTGGTACGTAGCTACTTTAACCTTATCAGACAACCATTGGTACATAGCTACTTTAACCTTATCAGACAACCATTGGTACATAGCTACTTTAACCTTATCAGACGACCATTGGTACATAGCTACTTTAACCTTATCAGATGACCAATGGTACATAGCTACTTTAACCTTATCAGACGACCATTGGTACGTAGCTACTTTAACCTTATCAGACGACCATTGGTACGTAGCTACTTTAACCTTATCAGACGACCATTGGTACATAGCTACTTTAACCTTATCAGATGACCATTGGTACGTAGCTACTTTAACCTTATCAGACAACCATTGGTACATAGCTACTTTAACCTTATCAGATGACCATTGGTACATAGCTACTTTAACCTTATCAGATGACCATTGGTACGTAGCTACTTTAACCTTATCAGATGACCATTGGTACGTAGCTACTTTAACCTTATCAGACAACCATTGGTACATAGCTACTTTAACCTTATCAGATGACCATTGGTACATAGCTACTTTAACCTTATCAGACAACCATTGGTACATAGCTACTTTAACCTTATCAGATGACCATTGGTACATAGCTACTTTAACCTTATCAGACAACCATTGGTACATAGCTACTTTAACCTTATCAGACGACCATTGGTACATAGCTACTTTAACCTTATCAGACAACCATTGGTACATAGCTACTTTAACCTTATCAGATGACCATTGGTACATAGCTACTTTAACCTTATCAGATGACCATTGGTACATAGCTACTTTAACCTTATCAGACGACCATTGGTACATAGCTACTTTAACCTTATCAGACAACCATTGGTACATAGCTACTTTAACCTTATCAGACGACCATTGGTACATAGCTACTTTAACCTTATCAGATGACCATTGGTACATAGCTACTTTAACCTTATCAGACAACCATTGGTACATAGCTACTTTAACCTTATCAGACGACCATTGGTACATAGCTACTTTAACCTTATCAGACAACCATTGGTACATAGCTACTTTAACCTTATCAGATGACCATTGGTACATAGCTACTTTAACCTTATCAGACAACCATTGGTACATAGCTACTTTAACCTTATCAGACAACCATTGGTACATAGCTACTTTAACCTTATCAGATAACCATTGGTACATAGCTACTTTAACCTTATCAGATGACCATTGGTACATAGCTACTTTAACCTTATCAGATGACCATTGGTACATAGCTACTTTAACCTTATCAGACAACCATTGGTACATAGCTACTTTAACCTTATCAGACAACCATTGGTACATAGCTACTTTAACCTTATCAGATAACCATTGGTACATAGCTACTTTAACCTTATCAGATGACCATTGGTACATAGCTACTTTAACCTTATCAGATGACCATTGGTACATAGCTACTTTAACCTTATCAGACAACCATTGGTACATAGCTACTTTAACCTTATCAGATGACCATTGGTACATAGCTACTTTAACCTTATCAGATGACCATTGGTACATAGCTACTTTAACCTTATCAGATGACCATTGGTACATAGCTACTTTAACCTTATCAGACAACCATTGGTACATAGCGACTTTAACCTTATCAGATGACCATTGGTACTTAGCTACTTTAACCTTATTAAACGACCATTGGTACATAGCGACTTTAACCTTATCAGATCACCATTGGTACATAGCTACTTTAACCTTATCAGATGACCATTGGTACATAGCTACTTTAACCTTATCAGATCACCATTGGTACATAGCTACTTTAACCTTATCAGATGACCATTGGTACATAGCTACTTTAACCTTATCAGACAACCATTGGTACATAGCTACTTTAACCTTATCAGATGACCATTGGTACATAGCTACTTTAACCTTATCAGATGACCATTGGTACATAGCTACTTTAACCTTATCAGACGACCATTGGTAAATAGCTACTTTAACCTTATCAGACGACCATTGGTACATAGCTACTTTAACCTTATCAGATGACCATTGGTACATAGCTACTTTAACCTTATCAGATGACCATTGGTACTTAGCTACTTTAACCTTATCAGACGACCATTGGTACATAGCGACTTTAACCTTATCAGATGACCATTGGTACATAGCTACTTTAACCTTATCAGATGACCATTGGTACATAGCTACTTTAACCTTATCAGACGACCATTGGTGCATAGCTACTTTAACCTTATTAAACGACCATTGGTACTTAGCTACTTTAACCTTATTAAACGACCATTGGTACATAGCGACTTTAACCTTATCAGATCACCATTGGTACATAGCTACTTTAACCTTATCAGATGACCATTGGTACATAGCTACTTTAACCTTATCAGATCACCATTGGTACATAGCTACTTTAACCTTATCAGACGACCATTGGTACATAGCTACTTTAACCTTATCGGACGACCATTGGTACATAGCTACTTTAACCTTATCAGACAACCATTGGTACATAGCTACTTTAACCTTATCAGACGACCATTGGTGCATAGCTACTTTAACCTTATCAGACGACCATTGGTACATAGCTACTTTAACCTTATTAGATGACCATTGGTACATAGCTACTTTAACCTTATCAGATGACCATTGGTACATAGCTACTTTAACCTTATCAGACGACCATTGGTACATAGCTACTTTAACCTTATTAGATCACCATTGGTACATAGCTACTTTAACCTTATCAGATGACCATTGGTACGTAGCTACTTTAACCTTATCAGATGACCATTGGTACATAGCTACTTTAACCTTATCAGATGACCATTGGTACATAGCTACTTTAACCTTATCAGACGACCATTGGTACATAGCTACTTTAACCTTATCAGATGACCATTGGTACATAGCTACTTTAACCTTATCAGATGACCATTGGTACATAGCTACTTTAACCTTATCAGATGACCATTGGTACATAGCTACTTTAACCTTATCAGATCACCATTGGTACATAGCTACTTTAACCTTATCAGACGACCATTGGTACGTAGCTACTTTAACCTTATCAGATGACCATTGGTACTTAGCTACTTTAACCTTATTAAACGACCATTGGTACATAGCGACTTTAACCTTATCAGATGACCATTGGTACTTAGCTACTTTAACCTTATCAGACGACCATTGGTACATAGCTACTTTAACCTTATCAGACGACCATTGGTACATAGCTACTTTAACCTTATCAGATAACCATTGGTACATAGCTACTTTAACCTTATCAGATGACCATTGGTGCATAGCTACTTTAACCTTATCAGACAACCATTGGTACATAGCTACTTTAACCTTATCAGACAACCATTGGTACATAGCTACTTTAATCTTATCAGATGACCATTGGTACATAGCTACTTTAACCTTATCAGATGACCATTGGTACATAGCTACTTTAACCTTATCAGATGACCATTGGTACATAGCTACTTTAACCTTATCAGATGACCATTGGTACATAGCTACTTTAACCTTATCAGACAACCATTGGTACATAGCTACTTTAACCTTATCAGATGACCATTGGTACATAGCTACTTTAACCTTATCAGACGACCATTGGTACATAGCTACTTTAACCTTATCAGATGACCATTGGTACATAGCTACTTTAACCTTATCAGATGACCATTGGTACATAGCTACTTTAACTTTATCAGACGACCATTGGTACATAGCTACTTTAACCTTATCAGATGACCATTGGTACATAGCTACTTTAACCTTATCAGATGACCATTGGTACATAGCTACTTTAACCTTATCAGACGACCATTGGTGCATAGCTACTTTAATCTTATCAGATGACCATTGGTACATAGCTACTTTAACCTTATCAGATGACCATTGGTACGTAGCTACTTTAACCTTATCAGACAACCATTGGTACGTAGCGACTTTAACCTTATCAGACGACCATTGGTACATAGCTACTTTAACCTTATCAGATGACCATTGGTACATAGCTACTTTAACCTTATCAGATGACCATTGGTACATAGCTACTTTAACCTTATCAGATGACCATTGGTACATAGCTACTTTAACCTTATCAGATGACCATTGGTGCATAGCTACTTTAACCTTATCAGACGACCATTGGTACATAGCTACTTTAACCTTATCAGATGACCATTGGTACATAGCTACTTTAACCTTATCAGACGACCATTGGTACATAGCTACTTTAACCTTATCAGATGACCATTGGTGCATAGCTACTTTAACCTTATCAGACAACCATTGGTACATAGCTACTTTAATCTTATCAGATGACCATTGGTACATAGCTACTTTAACCTTATCAGACAACCATTGGTACATAGCTACTTTAACCTTATCAGATGACCATTGGTACATAGCTACTTTAACCTTATCAGATGACCATTGGTACATAGCTACTTTAACCTTATCAGACAACCATTGGTACATAGCTACTTTAACCTTATCAGACGACCATTGGTACATAGCTACTTTAACCTTATCAGATGACCATTGGTGCATAGCTACTTTAACCTTATCAGACAACCATTGGTACATAGCTACTTTAATCTTATCAGATGACCATTGGTACATAGCTACTTTAACCTTATCAGACAACCATTGGTACATAGCTACTTTAACCTTATCAGACGACCATTGGTGCATAGCTACTTTAACCTTATCAGACGACCATTGGTACATAGCTACTTTAACCTTATTAGATGACCATTGGTACATAGCTACTTTAACCTTATCAGATGACCATTGGTACATAGCTACTTTAACCTTATCAGACGACCATTGGTACATAGCTACTTTAACCTTATTAGATCACCATTGGTACATAGCTACTTTAACCTTATCAGATGACCATTGGTACGTAGCTACTTTAACCTTATCAGATGACCATTGGTACATAGCTACTTTAACCTTATCAGATGACCATTGGTACATAGCTACTTTAACCTTATCAGACGACCATTGGTACATAGCTACTTTAACCTTATCAGATGACCATTGGTACATAGCTACTTTAACCTTATCAGATGACCATTGGTACATAGCTACTTTAACCTTATCAGATGACCATTGGTACATAGCTACTTTAACCTTATCAGATCACCATTGGTACATAGCTACTTTAACCTTATCAGACGACCATTGGTACGTAGCTACTTTAACCTTATCAGATGACCATTGGTACATAGCTACTTTAACCTTATCAGATGACCATTGGTACATAGCTACTTTAACCTTATCAGATGACCATTGGTACTTAGCTACTTTAACCTTATCAGACGACCATTGGTACATAGCTACTTTAACCTTATCAGACGACCATTGGTACATAGCTACTTTAACCTTATCAGACAACCATTGGTACATAGCTACTTTAACCTTATCAGACGACCATTGGTACATAGCTACTTTAACCTTATCAGACGACCATTGGTACATAGCTACTTTAACCTTATCAGATAACCATTGGTACATAGCTACTTTAACCTTATCAGATGACCATTGGTGCATAGCTACTTTAACCTTATCAGACAACCATTGGTACATAGCTACTTTAACCTTATCAGACAACCATTGGTACATAGCTACTTTAATCTTATCAGATGACCATTGGTACATAGCTACTTTAACCTTATCAGATGACCATTGGTACATAGCTACTTTAACCTTATCAGATGACCATTGGTACATAGCTACTTTAACCTTATCAGATGACCATTGGTACATAGCTACTTTAACCTTATCAGACAACCATTGGTACATAGCTACTTTAACCTTATCAGATGACCATTGGTACATAGCTACTTTAACCTTATCAGACGACCATTGGTACATAGCTACTTTAACCTTATCAGATGACCATTGGTACATAGCTACTTTAACCTTATCAGATGACCATTGGTACATAGCTACTTTAACTTTATCAGACGACCATTGGTACATAGCTACTTTAACCTTATCAGATGACCATTGGTACATAGCTACTTTAACCTTATCAGATGACCATTGGTACATAGCTACTTTAACCTTATCAGACGACCATTGGTGCATAGCTACTTTAATCTTATCAGATGACCATTGGTACATAGCTACTTTAACCTTATCAGATGACCATTGGTACGTAGCTACTTTAACCTTATCAGACAACCATTGGTACGTAGCGACTTTAACCTTATCAGACGACCATTGGTACATAGCTACTTTAACCTTATCAGATGACCATTGGTACATAGCTACTTTAACCTTATCAGATGACCATTGGTACATAGCTACTTTAACCTTATCAGATGACCATTGGTACATAGCTACTTTAACCTTATCAGATGACCATTGGTGCATAGCTACTTTAACCTTATCAGACGACCATTGGTACATAGCTACTTTAACCTTATCAGATGACCATTGGTACATAGCTACTTTAACCTTATCAGACGACCATTGGTACATAGCTACTTTAACCTTATCAGATGACCATTGGTGCATAGCTACTTTAACCTTATCAGACAACCATTGGTACATAGCTACTTTAATCTTATCAGATGACCATTGGTACATAGCTACTTTAACCTTATCAGACAACCATTGGTACATAGCTACTTTAACCTTATCAGATGACCATTGGTACATAGCTACTTTAACCTTATCAGATGACCATTGGTACATAGCTACTTTAACCTTATCAGACAACCATTGGTACATAGCTACTTTAACCTTATCAGACGACCATTGGTACATAGCTACTTTAACCTTATCAGATGACCATTGGTGCATAGCTACTTTAACCTTATCAGACAACCATTGGTACATAGCTACTTTAATCTTATCAGATGACCATTGGTACATAGCTACTTTAACCTTATCAGACAACCATTGGTACATAGCTACTTTAACCTTATCAGACGACCATTGGTGCATAGCTACTTTAACCTTATCAGACGACCATTGGTACATAGCTACTTTAACCTTATTAGATGACCATTGGTACATAGCTACTTTAACCTTATCAGATGACCATTGGTACATAGCTACTTTAACCTTATCAGACGACCATTGGTACATAGCTACTTTAACCTTATTAGATCACCATTGGTACATAGCTACTTTAACCTTATCAGATGACCATTGGTACGTAGCTACTTTAACCTTATCAGATGACCATTGGTACATAGCTACTTTAACCTTATCAGATGACCATTGGTACATAGCTACTTTAACCTTATCAGACGACCATTGGTACATAGCTACTTTAACCTTATCAGATGACCATTGGTACATAGCTACTTTAACCTTATCAGATGACCATTGGTACATAGCTACTTTAACCTTATCAGATGACCATTGGTACATAGCTACTTTAACCTTAT
>NC_135568.1:1012500-1100000 GCF_964340395.1 Glandiceps talaboti
TTGACGTTAATGATGTATCCTTCAAGATCTGAATATAAATAAATTAATTTATATGAACACAATATTTGTAATCACATGAAAAGAAATTTTTTAGAATGAAAATAATACTGTTGTGCTTAAATCCAATATTCAAATGCAATATGAAACCTTTTTTTCTATGATGAAAACCTGGTTTAATTTAATACATTGGGTTTGCATACAATACCTCCACAGTATGTGAAATGAGCAAACAACAATGTATCGACATTATATCGACAGACACTTATAATGGTCCCCTGTCCCCTCTAACAATTATTAGCCTTGTGTTAATTAAGTCTAATGGTAAAAAGATTGGCTAGCTGTAATTATGACTACATCCCTCAAAATATCTAGTACTGAGTATTAGAGCAATTTTTAATGTGTTTTTGAAAAATGGAAACTTAACTTACACATGAAGGCAGTGGTGAAAGATACATCGTGGCCAGTAACAGTCATGTAGTCATAGACTTGGTTGCTAAATGATTCCAGTGTCGACAATATTGTTAGAATGCCATCAGCACCCTTCGCCTACAAAATACATAAATACTTAATACATACAAAAAACCACATAGCTTAAACCAACAAATTCAGTCTTTCTTTCTGTAGAGGATGATCAGTCATCCCTTCTATTCTGTAAAGATGTGAACTGAGTGTGTGGAAAGATTTGACAATCCACAGTCAGAATTGTTGTACCAAATTTATCCTAATGGCGATATTTTGATAACAAATATATCAGCATCTAAACAGTATGTGTAAGCCTTTTTTTGATACTTTCCATTGACAGTATTACGAACTTTTACATTTGAAAAGACAAAATTGGCATATCACGTCACTTTCATTTGTGAATGCATATGAGCTGTGATGTGATGATATTAAAAAATGTATTTATTCAACTTATAGGAATTGACTGACTTTCTCAACATAGGAAATTAATTCCATGCTTTCTTTGTCAGCATTTTTTCTCAGTCTATTTCTTAGCCTGAAGTAATATTATATATTTACCTATTAAGTTACAAATTGATGTTTGATATCCAGCAATATTGACAATCGTGAATATGAAAATTTATATAATAGTAAATGTCACACCTCATAAATTTGTCTCCATTTCTCCTCCAGCTCAGGTTCAAGAAATTGTGACATGACATCAGTGAAGGCCTGAAATGTACATGATATTTTAAAGAACTGCTTAGAGTTTCTGTTGAAGACACAGTTTATGTGCTGTGAAATTGAAATGCTGAAAAATGTATATCAGTCGGTCGGTAAATTGGTGTCATATGGGGAACTTATCACTAAGGTGTACTAACCTGTATGCTATCACCAACTCACCTTGGCTATCAATGCCATAGGAGAACCTAAGGTATACTAACCTGTATGCTATCACCAACTCACCTTGGCTATCAATGCCATAGGAGAACCTAAGGTATACTAACCTGTATGCTATCACCAACTCACCTTGGCTATCAATGCCATAGGAGAACTGAAGGTATACTAACCTGTATGCTATCACCAACTCACCTTGGCTATCATACCATAGGAGAACTGAAGGTATACTAACCTGTATGCTATCACCAACTCACCTTGGCTATCATACCATAGGAGAACTGAAGGTATACTAACCTGTATGCTATCACCAACTCACCTTGGCTATCATACCATAGGAGAACCTAAGGTATACTAACCTGCATGTTATCACCAACTCACCTTGGCTATCATACCATAGGAGAACCTAAGGTATACTAACCTGTATGCTATCACCAACTCACCTTGGCTGTCATGCCATAGGATAACTGAAGGTATACTAACCAGTGTATGCTATCACCAACTCACCTTGGCTATCATACCATAGGAGAACTTATCACTTTACCTGCATGCTATCACCAACTCACCTTGGCTGTCATGCCATAGGAGAACTTATCACTTTACCTGCATGCTATCACCAACTCACCTTGGCTGTCATACCATAGGAGAACTGAAGGTATACTAACCTGCATGCTATCACCAACCGTTGATAAGTTGGCGTCAGGTGTGATACGTAAATTAGCCATGTTCTGGACTATATCAGCAATAATCAGAATGTCACCTCCAAGTGGGTTTCCGTTATCAATTATGTCCTGGATGTTTTTCAGCATTTCAGTTACTTCACCTGGGTCAGTTACATTTGTCATCTGGTAGAAGAAATAATATATAAAAATATAATATATAAAAAATACTGATGGTAAAATGATAGATAGCTGAATTTAATGAATTAATAGAATTTAACTATCCCTTACAGAAAGGGTCTATACTATTCCTAAAAGATTATTCCTATAAGATCTTATAGTATTTTGGCCCCTTTCTTAAAGGAATACTTTATAATTCCTATAGGAATTATAATTCCTATAAGGAATCTTTTAGGACAGTCCTATAGGAACGATCAGTCCTATAGGAATCCTATAGGAATATTATAGGTCTTATAGGAATCCTATAAGAATACTATAGACCATTTCCGTAAGGGATAGTAATATATGAATGGAATTATTTTGAATTGCTGTATTCTTTTGACAGAGATGAACTCATTACCATCTTCGAGAATTTGATTAAATCTTCTCTCTTACAGTCTGTGGTATCAGCTTGATTCCATTCACCATTGCCATTGCACAGTCTTCTCATGAATCCTGTATTTAAAAATAATAAAATTATCAATTTTATGCATTACAATTGGCATCATTGTTTGTTTTGATATGCAGTATGTAAGTTAGGAATATTGACACTGCAGCATTTCTGTTAGATTAAGTTGAAGAGTGAATTAAACTTGAATCCTTATTTTAAGTATCTGTTTCCATTTTTGTTTTCATTCAGCCAAGGACAAAAAGGATGGAGTGATCAACTACATGTAAATACAATATTGGAAAACTGTTTTCACTGATATTCTGAGTACCAGTGCAGAACTAATGATGTAAGCATGCACACATTGTCATGATGTACAACAACTAGGGTATAAATTCCATATTTTGTGTTTGAATGCATATATCTTCAATATCTTGTTCTGTTAGCATTATAACCAGTTTGGGAGTTGTTTCAGTCACCATTCTAGTTTCTGCCAAATGATATTTAGTCTGTTTTCTGCTTACCGTTACAAAACTGACAAACTGGTAATGATTTTTAGGACTTTATAATTAACCTATACATGTTACACAAAAACAGTTTGCTTGACCCATGCAGGGTTCAACAAGCAAGGTAAACATGTAGGTCACATGAGCTGAATAGCTGGTCAATCTGTTCAAAAGGAGTGATTCAGAATTGTGCAGTTGAAAATTTCAAGTTCGATTTTCAAGTTTTGTGTTTAGAACAAAAGTTCACTTCGATACTACAGATATAGGATAGTAATTTTCAACAATTTGATGATCCAATGTTACCATCTTGAGTCACATCCCTTACCTATAGATCCACTTGGACAATCCATCCATGGTGTGAACTTGAAAGCCGTCGTCTCTTCCCATGTAATGCCAAGGTGTCGGTCGTCACTGCAAATGACGTCACTGTCGACACCTGCTAAAGTAAAGAATTGAACATGAAACATACTCGTATCATGAGTTTCACATATTAATGAAACATAGCATGTACTTCACATGAAACATACTAGTATCATGTGTTTCATATGTTAATGAAACATAGCATGTTACTCAACATGAAACATATGTTTCATATATTAATGAAACAACATGTACTTCACGTGATGAAACCTAAAACTTCTGTCTTGTTTTAATCATTATACTACATGTTTTATATGTTTGTATTCTTTTGTTTGATCTAGTTTTGTTTTGTTTTTCTCTCGTTTTGTTTTAATGTCTCATTTTGTGTCATCTTTTATGTTGTACATTAATTCTTTCACCTCGTTTAGATTTCTCATTATATGCGACTAGTCCGACACCAGTCTACATTCCTTTGGGAGATTATTTTTGTCTCATAATCCTAAAATATTTTGAATTTGTTATTCATTTCAAAATTTGTGAAAGAAAATGTCGTCAACTTTTTTTCTTTTTCCCCCAGTAAGTCTCCCAAGATTTCGCAATCACATCAGGTCACTATTTCACACAACAGCTAGGACACAATTGCGCTTGAGTTATTATTTCTAAAAAATTAACCTGTGGGAGGCTTTATGTTAAGAACGTTGCCGTAAAACAGGCCATGGTTTGCGACGATGATAAACACTTTCCTTCAATAAAGAGTGAAAACAGCCTAGAGACGTGATGATGTGTAATTACTCTGTGAATATACATATCAGGGGTGAACAAATCCACTGGTCCTGGGTCCGGGACTAGCGATTTTTTTTTGGCGGACCACACAAATTTTACCTTGTCTGGTCTGTCGGACCAGTACCTTACTGTTAATAACTATGCTGAAAAGTCGTCTGAATATACAGATTCATAGGTAACTTGAGATTTAATGTTTCACTTGGACCACTAATTCTTTCAGCAGGGCCACTGGATTTTTTTAGGCAAGTGGTCTGGGGACCACCAGTTCACAAATATGATTTGATCACCCCTGCATATAATTCATTTCTTTATAATGTAATGTATTTTTAGAAGACAGCAATAAAGTACAATTTCCTAACCTCCTACATCACCATTTACATTGTCCTCTTCTAGCGATGTAATACTAGGAACACAACGTTGTTGGTCTCTTACATAGTCTGCTGTACATTTACATGTATATCTGTCTTCAGTATAGTCACATTTCTCATTAACACCACAGTTGTCACTTGCAGGGTCACACTCATCGCTGCCTGCAAAATAAAACAATTGATGTGAATTAAGTCACATGAAAAGTGTATGAAAAACACAGTACATCTTAACTCAGACATTTGATTTCACTTCATTTCTTTGTCTACTCCAAGTTCACTACATTGAATTTTTGACTCAGGTTCACTACATTGAATTGTCTTAATTCAGAAGTTAATTCAGATATAGCTGTTGTAGAGTTTTAGTTTCTTTGCATAGTAAGCGTACAAGGTTTTAGTTCCTCTAAAGAAATTGAAGATGTTGAATGTGTTAACAAATCTACTTTATCTGAGAGTGACTGGAAGGATAACACTCCTTCTAGGTCTGGAATACTACACCTATTTTATTTTTTGACACAAACTGATGTACACAATGACACAGATCATGCATAGAATGTTTTTAAATACGTGTATTATTCATAAAAATGATCTTGTTTCTAAACAATATTTATATGAATCAAACTACTCTGACCTTTGACTGTCATAGAGATAGTACAGGTAGCACTATGTCCATCAACACCATATGCCGTACACTTCATATTAGTTCCAGTGGTAGATTTAGAATCTATTGGTAGATCACAGTCTATGTAGGGTTCGCCCTTAGGGTAATCCAAGGTAGTTATTGGAAAATATGTACTAGTATCTGTAGTATCTGTCATTGCATTGCCCAGTGTTGTGACGACTTGAAATTGTTCATACCAGTTAGTGTTGTCACAGGGATACGTTGACAGGGCATGATCTGGCGAAAAAATATGTTTCTTATAATATGGCTTAAGAAAATATGGTAGGTAGGTTGGGATTTTATCTTTTTAATTGTTTTTATTTTTGAAAAATACTGCTTCGACCCAAACCCAAACGAAATATTACTTCAGTGAAAATTTGGTGGAATATGTACATACATCACTGGGGAAAGAAAACAGACCTGCAATGAGGTCAAAAAAATTATCTTTTTGTTTTAAACATTTTTTTTAAAATTAGGGTCGGGTCATCGCAAACAGTTTTTTATTTTGCCTGATGAATTTTGAAAGTGCACATGAAAATGAAATAAACATTGCATTGGACCAGGTATATATTTCCAGGTTATAATCTGCAGTCGATAAGTCTGGATGTTTGCATTCAGCATTATGCTAACTTTAGTTGAAAAACTAATTGAGCGAAAGTTCTGTACAATTTTTGTTCGTGAAATGACTCTATTAATAGCGTGTTGAAATAGGTGATTAGGTTGAACAAATACTTTAATTCATGTTAATTAGAAAGGGTGCAAATCTTGTTAAAGCAACTGCAACATTTTTCAATGTGACGCTACGAATATATTAAATATATCAACATTGATAACATTAATTATTACCTTCAATTGGTGCTAGCAATTGGAAAGTACAACTAGCAATATAGGTATAGCTGTTGGGGTTTGACACTGCTGCGCAAACTAGAGTTCCTGTAGTTCCGAGATTTTCCAAATGGAATGAACAGTATTCTTCCCAACACAGTGTTCTGGTTTTCATGCTATAGACTGTACAGGTTAGGCTGTCATCCGTGTACTGGTCTACTGGCCAATACTCCAGAAATATGTCATTTAGGCTGACATGAACAGCAACTTTATCTTCACACTTGTAAGTTGTCAGATTCTCCGGGCAGGACAACACATTGTCCTGTGTATAATTTTGATCTAATTAAGGACAAACAGATGTTGGTGATTGCATTGAATTGAATTTTATTTCCGACAAAGAGATAAACATACAAATATTGAAATAAGAAGTAAACATTAACATCCAAAAAACAAATGATTCAAAGTTGTTGGTGGTCTAGAAAATTGGAGAAACTAATCGAGCTAGCCACTCGATTACAAAAGTGTCAATTGCATATCAAACTGTGGTGACTGTAGTTGTTCAAATTAAATAACACGCATACTACTTACAAAATGAGAAACATCAAAAGAAAAAAGTAGTACTATAATAATAACGATAAGTTCGTTACTCTGCTCAAAGCTATCCACAATTACTACACATGGCATTAAACATACAACGACACATTGACCCATTTATACATCCTCAACTCCCAGGCGACATATAAAATATTGCTCCTTCTATAAGCGCCATGGCGGTGATTAAACCATTCATATAGAAACCTATATCCTACCAGGTTCCCAATTGGGAATCACCAACTATACAGTTTGGTTGACTGGGACACAATTGTGGTTCGAATCTAGCCTAAGGACTATAGCCATTTAGAAACAAAAGTTTGGACTGACAACTCAGATTCAAAGCTAGCACCTGTAACATTTTACCATCATGACATTTATTAAATTATCTTGAATTGTTCATTGAAATGCGAGATTGAATTGAACCTTTTATTCGCTGCAGTATAATTAATGCCAATGACATTGTATTGCAACTACATAATTTGAGTAAGGATTGCTGTGGTATAAGGTTTATTTGAGAGTTTGATGGGACATCATTTAATCTTGGTTAGTTTCTTGTCATAAATAGTAGTTGCTTCAAAGTCCATAATTTGATAATATACATTTTCTATTCTGATAACCAGATTGACTATTTCAATTGTCAATTCTGCATTATTATTGTACCTTACTACTGTCGTGAGAGCTGTTGGGAGAGTGCATTAAACAGACCTGAGAAATCAATTAGGCATTATTTTACAGGGAGGGAGTTCACCACAAACAAAATACTACACTGTGAAAGGGAATCCTCTGCGTCCCTTTGGTAAATGAAAGTGGAATAGGGTGTTACACATATTTTATTCTCTTAAGGAACGCTTTTTATTAACTACCTTTCATTAAATGTTATCTTTGTAGGAGATGGCGGAATTCGGATGTTGCCATGAGTGTCCTTGGTTGCTTGCTCACTTGCGTTTAAGTGCTTTGTACTAATTCACTTGACGTACCCATCGGATATTTAACTGTGAGCATGTTATTTGTTGCTAGGCATATGCTTTTTGTTGCTAGGCATATGTTATTTGTTGCTAGGCATACTTTGGTTTATTTGTTAAATTGTTATTAACTTGGCTGTCCATCATAGTCGATATAAATACAATGGCATTGGCTATTGATTGCAGCGAATAGTTGTTCCATTATTGATTTGAAATACACAGCTAGACACCTACATAAACACCACAACCAAACGTCAGATCCAGTAATTTTGGATTTGAAATCGCATTTACATATCAACGATACGATCTACTTATGCGCATATGTTCAGACCATTATTCTCTTTAGAATGAATGTATGTATGTATGTATGTATGTATGTATGTATGTATGTATGTATGTATGTATGTATGTATGTATGTATGTATGCACTTGTATACATTGATACATTGTCTACACACCTTCACATATAAACTGAAACATTCCAGTGGGACAGGATTGACCATACCAAGCACACGATGATTTGCTACACCTGTAAACACAGAATGTAATAAATAGAGAATTAAATTGCGACCTAATTCCAGTTTGTAAACATTTAGGTATGTCTAAAATCATCAATCCATGATTTTCAATCTGTAAATTCTTAACAGAACATTGTTTAGTATACATTAATTTTGTAAATTGTGGTAGAGTTTTCATATCAGGCGTACAGAACACACATAATTCAGAATTACTCCTGAAATCGTAAAGACATCATTGGTTTTTGCTAGAGGCGTAGTCACAGTTGCTAGACATGGTGTTTCCAATATGTGTTGATCTATGTCTTTGTCTATATACTTACTGAAATATCCAAACCAAATAACATAGTCACTAATTGACCAAGTTATAGCCTTGCTGCATTCATTTCATCCCCTTAGATTCACTCACAACCCCCCCCCCCAAAAAAAAAAAAAACCCCAAAAACAAACAAACAAAACCCACAACATTGTTTCAATTGGAAAATTTGTGATACAGTACCTAAGAACTCTTAATTAAACGTATGTGTACAATATATTACTTACCTGATAGTCACACAGTCTCGCCCTTTTCTATATTCTTGACCCCTTGCAAATTGTGTATCTGATACGGATAAGCCATTGAGGGTTGTAACAGATATGTTGTCACCCCCACACTCATTTCTTAGGCGGTTTATCTTTGCGTTGATCCAGTAATGGCCGATTTTTGAGACTCCTGTTATCATGTAGGCTTTTATCTCTTGATGTTTTACGTTATCGATATCCTTGACTAAAGTCATTCCCTGGCTCTGACAACTACCAGCTGCATTAGATTGGTTCATTCTTGTATTGATGAGTTGTAGCCTTAACGAATCTATTTGGAACATGAATTGGTACTCAACGTAAATTACATTATATTGTGAGTACAATTCAAACACAATGTATAAAATGAGAGAGAGAGAGAGAGAGAGAGAGAGAGAGAGAGAGAGAGAGAGAGAGAGAGAGAGAGAGAGAGAGAGAAAGAGAGAGAGAGAGAGAGAAAGAGAGAGAGAGAGAGAGTGAGTGACGACGACGACAAGCGAGTGAGTTGGTTGGTTGGTTGGTTGATTGGTAGGTCGGTGGGGCGGTAGGTTAGTACTATAGGTGGATGGATGTATTGATGGATAGATAGATAGATAGATAGATAGATAGATAGATAGATAGATAGATAGATAGATACTAAGATAGATAGATAGATAGATAGATAGATAGATACTAAGATAGATAGATAGATAGATAGATAGATAGATACTAAGATAGATAGATAGATAGATAGATAGATAGATAGATAGATAGATAGATAGATAGATAGATAGATAGATAGATAGATAGATAGATAGATAGATAGATATTGACATGGATTTATTGTTAAGCACAGTCTCAGCGTTGAATCGTCTACTTCATACAATTACGCTACTATTAACAGCGAATGTCAATACTACTGTTACAGGAAAGCAAAACGTCCTGTGACAAATTGTCCGATATTAAAATCCGCCGTTCCCTGCACTAGCACCACGGCAATTGTTTATCATGGAGTTGTTACTTACCTGTTAAAATGAACATACAGAGGTGTAGAATCGGACATATTTTGATTTGAAACTTCATTTTTCAAAATTTCGTCTAGGAATTATTTCTTCCCGATTCGATCACACGGAGACTTGCTTGACCAATTCTGTGAACTAAAAAAAATGTATACGTATATTGCACAGTTCAGTGACGTCATTGGATCTATGCACTATTATAGCAGGTGATGCTGGGTCTGAATACGTTGCAACTACTAAAGTATACGCAGCTCAAGAAACATAAATAATATGTAATACCTTTTTTATAACCATTTTTATTAATTCCTTTATAAAAACGGGACAATTAAATTAGGTCGCCTTTCTGCCAGTGTTGTTACCTTGAGTGACTTTTCAGGTCTGTGCATGTAACTTAAATTTCTCAGTTATTTTCCATTGTCAGAATTAATTCAGTCCTACTCTTAAGACTGTTATCATAAATAAATATGTAAGTTCGTAGCGGTCGAAAGATATAAACTCAGACCGTCATCAGTCTTGAAAAGCACGTCACTTAGTCAAACGACGCCCTCTTCCCTCAAAAAATGAATTACTTCGTCTACGATACTGTACACTTTCTGAAATGAAGATTTGTATCAGAAAAGTATGGTTTCCGTCCTGCGAATAATTTATATGACGCACTCTCTCATCCGTTACCCCTCCCCTACCACACATACACAGAAACACACAGATAATAAAGCACAATGTTTTGTTTGTTTGTTTGTTTGTTTGTTTGTTTGTTTGTTTGTTTGTTTGCTTTTTTAATAATAACTTCAGAGATAAATGCAGCTGTTCAAAAGTGTGACTCGTTGATTTGGAATAATACATGAATATTCAATCTGATTCAAAACCAGTAGTGTTTGGCTAATTACTCATTAAATTCTTGTGTTTTGTCTAAATTGTCCGTTGTTTTATATGTTCACGATTTAGTCTTTATCGTAGTGGTAGCATCAAGGCAGAAAAAACGTCAAAATATAAAATCTACAAGGGTAAAAATAACTTGACAAGTCGAATGTTAGAGATGAAAATTAACAACTCTCCGACCCCGACATCGGATTTTTATCAGACTGGTCAAAACTGGTCATCTCTCTTTACTGGTATTCTAGATATTCTACCGCCTTCTATTCATACACCATATCTATTTATTCTTTAACAAAGGCAATGTGTGTGTGCGTGATTGGAGAGAGATTGGGTCGATTGGGTCATTAGTTTCTTATCCTGTCGTAGAGATCGTCGGTTAGCAGAATGGAGAGATTGGGTCGGGTGACATGATTGCATTGTTTGAGATTTGATAGAACTTCATTCCCTCCATCCAGAAAACAAAATATACTCGGCTTGAGGTTATCCTGACCTAGCAGCCCCATCCCAAGTCCACCTCTTGGCTAAAGTGGCCACATCGTGTACATCGCACACGCATTATGGCAGGTATGATCGGTTCCTGGTATCGGGTCAATTATTCGAAATAGTTCGAAACAGAAACTCGTGATTTTTTTTAGAGGATGCGGGACACTTAATGAACGGTCTCATAGCTGATACGCCCCCAAATCCTAATAACTTTGTTCACGGATACATTTTGATCATGTATTTCACCAGGTTGTAGAATTTGGTGTTGTCGTTATTTACATAAAAATGCCATATTTTCAGACTTGGTCAAACAAATGTTGACTGTTCGAACCAAAATACGCATATCTCGTAGGCAGAGCCCCCAGCGGCGAGAGTCTGGGTAACCGAGACTATACTTACCTGGTCATCAAAACAGTCCATAGTTCATCGTAGAAATTCCATGACAGAGACCGCCAAGTTATGACATTTTCAGCAGCTGGGCTTAATGACAAAATATAGAGGCTGTAGGAGTACTTAAACATAAGAATGGGTCAACAGTACAGTACAGAAGCTGAAGCAAAGTCTACAGGTACGTTAACAACATTATCATCATGGGCATTGCGATTCAAAATCTGTATTTCCGCTCCGCCAAAAATTATTGAAGTTGTTTAAACCTTTCATGACATATTGAATGTATTCAAAAATCATACATTAGAAAATAAAGCATGCGATATGTACTTTCACTTTTAAACAAAGGGATACTCTTCTCGAGAATTCAAAGAAATTGACGTCAGTTCTCGGTTTAGCAAAGCATTTACCCATATAGATGAAAGGTACAGTTCAAGTAATTTGACCTTTGCCAATTGAATACGGCATACATTTGTAATCTAAAATATTTTTGTATTTCGATTCTTTTAAAGTATTTTCTCAATATATTTAATTTTATCGACAACTTGAACACAAACTAATTTGCATATCGCCAAAATCTCAATAGGATGTAAACTTAATGTTTTGAACGCGCTGAACAAGGACAATAGTAGATGAAAGTAAAAGTTAGAAGGCTAAATGACTTACATAATTAGCATTGAGAATGATGCAATATTTGTAGTAGTGTTAACTGTAGATACTGTGTAAGTGATTGCTGAAAGTGGTGTATGATCATTTACAAAACTAAGGTGCGATTAAAATGAAAGCAAATGTTGTGAAGGTGGGTGAAGTTGTACATATACGGGAACAACATTTGTGTTACTTTATTTCTCTGCTTGCCTGCTTTGTTTTTCTGTATCTATGGTGATAAATGTGACTGATAATTTTTTTTAGTTTGATTCAGTACTTGATTGGTTGTAGGATTGTATTACAGAAAACGACGTTGAGCTGACTTTGTCTGAGACGTGTAGTCCCGTATATCACAAACGTACAATAGGACGTTCACAAAAGAAACCGAAACTTACACTTCCGTCTATAAATTGTAATTTGTGCTATAAGCAGTGCTCTAGGATATTTAACAATGGCTGTAAGTCCGAAAACACGAACTGTCTCGCAGTTTTGCTATTTAGAGATACTCTGACTTCAAAGATTAGTACCATAATAAGCATTAGGTAACAGTTTACTGAGTGTAAAAGTAATAACAATAAATACATAATGATATATATGAAAGCCAGTAAGGGACATTTTGTAAAATAAAAAATAAAAAATTATCTTGTGAGCACAACATAATATATTGTGCGCACGACTTACTATCTTGTGAGCACGACATACTATCTTGTGAGCACAACATACTATCTTGTGAGCACAAGATGCTATCTTGTGAGCACAACATACTATCTTGTGAGCACAACATACTAAGTCGTGCTCACAACATAGTTTCTCGTGCGCACGACATAATTTTTGAAACACTTTAACACATCCTAAGGAGTCCTAATTTCTGATTGGACAATACCTTGCATTCAATGGCCACATAATTAATCAATTTTGTTTCTCCTATATTCAAGTGAATGATGACTCAATCATCGAATACCAATGTCCAACTGTTGCCATTTGTCATTTCGCTTAGCTTGTGACTGAAAACAGTAATAGAATAGTGATACTGTGAACCCTGAAATTATTCGCGCATTTTGAATTTCGCGCTTGATCGAGAACACGAAATTAAAACTGCATGGATGTATTTTATTTTGAGACGTAAGTCAGCCTTGTGACATCATTTTCATACGATGTTACTACTGTTACTATGAATATTGTGAGTATGTCAGTCATCTCAAGTAAATTCATCTCAGTGAAAACTTGTCGCCAACAGTTTCGTCAAATCCATTGTTTTGTAGCCAACTCGAGTTTCTATTCTATTCGCATTTGGCGACTTGGCGAATGGGTAGCTGTAACCCTGTTTTGAACTTCATTCCAAAAAGATGCATAACAGAGACACTGACGTGATTTGATTATCGTTTCACCAAACGTGTGACTGTAGCACATTGACGCCTGTTTGTTAACGGCTCCTGCTTTGAGAGTGAGCTTTGACTGCTTCCAGACTTTCGTATTTTTTGATCTGGTAACTTGTCTACTTAATTGTACTATAATTAACACCAACAATACATTTGTCACAAATCACCACTGTTACAGTGTGTTAAATTCGCAGCTGTAACAATAGAGGACTGCAATTGACGGATGCCCACAAAGCCATACTGCCCATCAATCCAAAGGGTGCTCAGGCTCATTTAGTTCTGTTTACAAATATAAACAAAACAAAATAAACATACATGTAAACAAACAAACAAAAACAAACAAAAAACAAACAAACAAAATAAACTGACAAATGAGTAGATACATACATGAGTAAACGACAACAAACCAACGAACAACCAAACACTGCCCCCCCCCCCCCCCCCGAATGGTCACATATGGAAATAACCGGTGGGGTTTTTTTGCTTCACAAGAATTATTTTTTTGCTTCACAAGAATTTTTTTTTTTTTGCTTCACAAGAATTTTTTTTTTTGCTTCACAAGAATTTTTTTTTTTTGCTTCACAAGAATTTTTTTTTTTGCTTCACAAGAATTTTTTTTTTTTTGCTTCACAAGATTTTTTTTTTTTGCTTCACAAGAATTTTTTTTTTTTTGCTTCACAAGAATTTTTTTTTTTTGCTTCACAAGAATTTTTTTTTTTGCTTCACAAGAATTTTTTTTTTGCTTCACAAGATAGTATGTCCTGCGCACGAGAGTGTAGCACCCTCTACAGGTCATACTCGTTTAGGGAGGAAGGACAACCTTCGATCGTCACTATATATCCTCGAGATCTGAGTAAGTTTATACCTTCTTTGTCCTACTTTTAGGAAGTATCATTGTTCGAATATCTTTTTATTGTCACCACACGTTAGTGTGAAGCTAGGGCTGGCCAGATCTAACTTTGTCTACATCAGCTCTTGGTTTGTTCACAATCCGGAAGTGAATCGTGAAAAAACAGCATACGCATTTGCCCCGCTTCGCTTCTGCACCCTGAAACCATGGAAGTATAACCCACTGCTGAAACCAACCGACATTTTCATGTAATTGACAAGTTTATCGTGATTACGTATTTTACTGATTATGCTACAAAAAAAATGGGTATTTGTCAGTATGTACTGTTATTTCCGAATTTCTTACGGATCACCAACATCATTGGGCTGTTGCTGTTTGTCGTACTCAGTACATACGGATGCGTCATCATGCTGCAAAGTTCATAATTGCCCGTAAATACACACACACACACACACACGCATATATATATATATGTATATAACTATAGACTCTGTGAAATATTCAATGAAGCTTCCTGTATGGTATGTTAGAACATTTGAAAGTTGGTGCCATTGAATGGGAAAACCCGCTACTGACATGACCATTGTGATAAACAGTAAACATACATTGCACGAGTTATCTATAAATGCCTGTGACCAGGACGTCGTTTTATCAGTAGATGACAATGAAATTGGCTTTGAAGGTGCCGAAAAAAACTCTAATCAATATCAAACTGGCTAAAATTGATACAAAAACATCACCGGTCCCTCTGATGTAGGTTCATGATCACGCAACTCTCTTGTCTGCATATCACATGTATAAACTTACACTCGAACAGTATGTTAAAACTTGACTTTTGTTACATGTAACAGAGTCGCGCAAACCTACATCAGAGGGACGCGGTCTTGTTTTTATATCAATGTTTGCTGGTTTGATAGAAGTAGACCTTTTTCGGCACCCTCAAAGCCAAACTCATTGTCCACTACTGATAAAACGACGAACTGGTCACAAACATTTCTAAATAACTCCTGCAATGCATGGTAGTATATCCACGCGTCAAGCAACTTCGATGTGAACTGAAAGACACAATTGTATCTTACATGTATTTTACAACAGTAGTAAAGAGAATAGGCCATGAAAACATAATTTTTGTTCATTTGTAAATGAAAGGAGGGTATAAGCGAGTTGGCTGGAAGAAGAAAATTATTTTCCACACCATGCAGATAGATATCACTTTTGTTTCAAATAAGCTGTTTGGTTGAGCTGCTAGACTCATGTAACTCAAAAGTCTCACCGTGGTATACAACAACAGTGAGCATGCGCACCTACAGCTATTGTCTCTTCCTTCGCAGTTACCATGATGCTATGTCTTAGCAACAGCTTGGGTTGTTTTCTTTTGCCTGTTTCTCTCATTATAGTAATGACTTGTCCAACACTTTGCCACAAACCCCATGACACCCTCATTACACATAAATCACCATTATATGTCAAAGTTTAAAAGGGCACACGCTGATTTTAAACATATTTGGGCATAGCCTTTGCGGAATATTTTAAAGGTGCTCACAATAATGTATGAACTGAAGCATATTTAACCACCACTTGCAATCCACTTAATTCAAACCTGATATTCAGATATCATCAATAAACTATCTCATGATGTAATTTATGGTACGTATCAAAAAATGTCAGGATATTCCTGCTATGCTGTCAACTATTTTAACAATGCCAGAAGACAATTGTAATGTTATAGAAGACATGCAGTGACATTAACATTATACTGGAATGGGGTTTTATTTAGCTATTTTCTAAAATCATTAAAAAATGTATGCACATATATCTAACAACATGACCACGCCCATAGCAACAGCCAAATGAGCGCGTATATCGCAAAGATAGCAACATTGTTGGATGGGCAACTGGATAGTCATTCAGCAAATGAACACTATTGTTAGCATGGACTAGCATATGGATAAACATTTTTAAAAACTGTAAAGTTGTGCACTGGCGGTATTTTTTTTTATTTCAGGTTGCCGTGGTTTTGATCGCTTTGGCGGCAGTCTTTTTAGAGTTTCAATTATCACTGTGTTGTCTGAAGTTACAAACTTGTGTTCTGTGTTTCCTCGTCATTACAGGCACTTCTGCAATCGCAACCAAGTCATGGCCGATCGTTTTTATGATTTTTTAAGACGCCGGGGCATGTCTTCCGAACAAATCGATAAGATGGAAAGTGACAAGGTTAGTTTTAAGACAGGTGCTGTGTTCCATGTGGGCTAATGTGTATTACCTCTCTGTTCATGCGTCTGACTGTCCGTCCGTATGTCCGTATGTATGTATGTATGTATGTATGTATGTATGTATGTATGTATGTATGTATGTATGTATGTATGTATGTATGTATGTATGTATGTATGTATGTATGTATGTATGTGTGTGTGTGTGTGTGTGTCTGTCTGTCTGTCTGTCTGTCTGTCTGTCTGTCTGTCTGTATGTCTGTCTGTCTGTATGTATGTATGTATGTATGTATGTATATATGTGTGTCTATATGTGTGTATTTGTTTATTTGTGAATGCGCGCATGTATTTTGCGTGCATCCCAGAACTCGTGACAAGATGGCGCTATTGTGTTTGGCAGCAGCCCATGTTGATACTTTTGCTTGGCATATGCACATCATGTGAACTTTTTTCCGTTTATTAATCTGGTCAAATAGGTGCTATCCAGTATCGACATTTTATTGAAATTGAGACTATTTGGTTTCTTATTTCAGATCGAACCATCAGTTATTGCGCTAATGGGTCCGGAAGAGGAACTGCTTTCGAGGTACATCCCTTCTCCTGGTGATCGAATTGCTGTGATTGACTTTTGTAAACGTACGTTACAATTTAAGACAACGGGCGCAAAAAGAAAAACGGCATTACTCGATAAAATAAGAAGTAGATTTCGTATCCGAAATAGAAATAGACCCGACTCAGAATCATCAGATGATTCAACGGGCAGTCTGAACCAGCGTTCTCGCCATGGGCACTTATTGGGAAATAAACATGCAAGAAAGCTGCGTAGGCGCATCGAATTGGGATGGTTGGATTATGACCAAGCGACCAAATCATACAAGCAAGTGCGTAGCAAAAAGGGAGGCGGCACAAGGAGTTTGTCAGTCAACAAGACATACAGAAAACGTGACCTACTAGAGCTTGGCAAGCCGTTATTTTTCCCAAATGGTAGATCACCTAAGGGAATCATTGATGACTTCGAATTTGATGTAAAAGACATAACAGAAAACAGCCTCGATGAAGTAAGCACAGTTGAGCAGTTTTACGAGAGAACGGGTTTTCGCATGTTGCGTTTTTACCTCACAACAAAGAAACGCATTTGTAGCAATGAAGAGGTAGCCCAGCAGTCCGATGGACAAACGTCCGTTACTCAGGATAATAGAAGCCAAACATCTCCGGAAAATTCAGATGTTCCTGAAGATGGTCGCGAAAATACTAGAGATGGGGAAGGCGACAGTGTCGATACCTCTGGCATGCCAAGAAGTGAAGATGTTGGAAATCCAATAGCAGCGCAAAACTATGAAGACTATGATTCTGCTGTGAATATTCTGTCAACCATGGATGCAAGTATGCAAGAAACTGATTCAAGCGCGTGCATGGTTCAGCTCGGTGCTATGGAAGGCAGTTTTGGGGACTTAGACAACACTATACCACTACCAGGTGATTTTTATCAAATCACTGCACCTGAAGATATCGTGGAGGAACAAGTTACTCGAAAGTTGCTGATACACCGAAGCAACTTTCTGGTGGACATGCTGAATGCATTCAGCGATCAAAGTATTCTGGATGATTACATTGATGCAAAGTTAATATTGCCGAATGGAGACTTGGAGCAGGCTGATGGAAGCGGAGTTTTCCGAGATTGCTTGACGGGCTTTTGGAGTGATTTTTATGAACGATGCACGATGGGAAACACATACAAAGTACCTTTGCTGAGACACGATTACTCCCGTAATAAGTGGGAGGCGGTTGCGCGAATTATTGTAAAGGGTTGGCAGCAAGCCAGTTATTTTCCAATTGCGTTGGCCCCGTCCTTCATCCAAAGTGTGCTTTTCGATGACCCACGCGACCTGCTTGATACATACCTACTTTTTGTATCAGAAAGTGAACGGGAGTTAATAGAAGAAGCCATCGATAGCTTTCAGGGAGTAGACGAAGACGAACTTGTCGATTTCCTTGACAACCATCAATGTAGACAGATACCAAGGGCTGACAACATTCGAGAGATAATCTTGGAAATCGCACATAAAGAGCTCGTGCAGGAGCCGGCGTTTATAGCCGATTCATGGAAACCCATACTCCGATCTGTTGCCAACGGAATGGATGCTGTGGCTATCGCAAGAATCTACGATGAGAAAAAGCCTACGACGAGGAAAGTGATTAAAAAATTACTCTTCCCAGATCCCATGAGTAGCGAGGACAAGACCGTCGCGAACCACCTTCAACGGTATCTCAGAGAAGTAAATGACCAAACCCTGAAGTATTTCCTACGGTTCTGTACGGGGGCCGATATCATGCCCGATGACCCAATAAGAGTTTGCTTCGTAAAGCTTGATGGTATCCAACGTCGTCCAGTCTCACACACTTGCTCAAATTTGTTGGAATTGCCACTGGTGTATGAAAATTACCCAGAATTCCGTGCAGAATTCAATGCTGTACTACATAGTGGAGTGTGGGTTATGGACATTATTTAGAATATTGAAAGTCCGGTTCGTAACCATGTTAGGCCTTGTTTTCAAGAAAATTAAGAATAGCAAGGAAGAAAGAAACTCAGATTATTGTTTCTACCATTCACAACTGCCCACTATTGTTTGTTTCACGTCACTCATTTCAAAGTCACACGTTTTAATAGCACCTGAAAAAAGTTATGCTATGTTAATGTTTTCACAAACCATACGCTGAGAAAACTTTGTTTTTGACGCCAGGATAGAGTTAATTAACAGCAATTTACTTTGTTTTAATGCTTTAGTACGAAGTCATTAGCAGAGATCAAAGAAACCAGACAGTGTATTAACACCATTTTTGTCCAATATTCCCAATAGACCAGACTGCCTTGTCATGTCTTTCTAAAGAATGTGGACACATTTCAGATACCCTGTGATGTGCATATTTAGTTTTTTATGATTGAATTTATGTCCAGACAAATTCAATTATAATCAATAATTAAATTATGCTCATTGTTCATGTGCCACCAGCTGAAAAAATATAGAAATAAACCTTAAACGTTACAGCTACTTGGGGTTTCGAAGACGAATATGCCACACTTTGCCTGTCAAATCGTTTTCTTCTGTATTTGTAAGTACACTTGTACGAAAGTAATATTTATTTGTGTTGATTTGAGTTTGATGTACGCGGTTGAGTTAAATTGCACAGTGGGTTGCTACATCATGTTCACATAACTAGCATTGTATTCTTGATGTTTTCAAGCAGCAAAACAGTGACATGTCGTTAATTGGCTGCATTTTGACTGTCAAATACACAATGTCACTTTGTTATATATTGTGGTTTAATCACCACCGTTTCTGTGAAATTAAACTTCATGTGTTTTAATTGGTTAAGTACTGTAGTGTGTCTGTTTCTTGCCTAGGCCGCACAAATTAAATACTGTGTTTGGCATCACCCTGAGATGGGAAAACCAAAGAGGGAGTTAACAAACTAATTATATATTCTAAAATATGCAAATTAATGAAATCTTGAGTGGTTAACAGTGTCTTACCTACACGCATTAAATGTCTTACCTACATTCATTAAATGCTATAAAAACTAACAAAATGACGTAATCGCACTAATTTATGACTGAATCTCTCTATATGGTATGTCAATCAAGTAGGGTTACAGAATCAACCAGTGTTCAATAAGTGGCGCTGAACTATTAAACGAAATAGTTCCCTTTTCTCAGAGTGAAACCTAACAACTTACAGTCACATTCGCTAAATGTTGACTGCACTCACTACATTAAATGTACAATTCCTGAATGAAGTTAACTTAAGTGTTAGACTAACCAGGTAAATATGGAAAATGAAATGATACACGAAGAACAATTTCATTCAACGAACATTTTTATACAATATTGTCATATCAGCAAAGTTACCTAAATACGTGTATCAGTAGCTATATTGATATCACAGTAAATGGGTGATAACAAATTTGAAGTCATTCTCCAACTAGTTTCCATGACTATCAGTGTAACTGGAAACAACACAGTTTAAATTACAGTCTGCTGAAACAGACTGATGCACGTTGAAAACAACCAGTTAAAGCCTTCTCAGAAATGTATCAAAGTACAGTTACTTGAAGCAGTTTAAAAGTGTTTTGGTCTTGTTCCGGACACGTGTTTTCATGCTATCTCCTTTACAGCTGACACATACTGGATGGACTCTTTGGTAAATAGCTGTAGATTTTTTTTAAATTAAAAAAAGTTCATGTGCGAGTCTCCAGTTCATGTAGTTTAATATGTTTTCCGTTGTTATTGTCCTGTACGTACAATGAAAGCAATCAACGACTGTTAGGTCCCCGGGTATGGGTGATCAAAGCTAACTTACGCATGTTATTTTTGTGTTTGCCTGGTGTGCATCGGGAAAACGTGGTATTGACTGAATTGTCATTGTTCATTTTGTGACCAGCTATGGCCAATGAATTCCGTTTTCTGCAGAAAAGTTAGTGTTGTCTGCCTTCAAAGATTTTTGTTTATTGTTACAAAAATTGACGAATGCGAATCCTTTTGACCCCGCTTGATCTCATTTGCATTTTTGTTTTGTTTTCTCATCGACCAAGGCGCGCAGTGACGTCAAACGGAATATTTTTAAGGTTTAAGTCGTGTAAACACACACACACAGACATAGAGACACACATACACACACACACACACACATACACACACACACACACACACACATACACACAATCAGTCAGTCAAGAAAGAAGGTCAAATCGGCTGACGCCACATGGACCAATAGTTCGCTTCACTCAAAGAAAGATCTCTCCATAAAAGACTGTACAGGAATTCCATGCCACAAAAGTATATTTAAAATTAGAAAAGAGGCATGGGGCATGTATGTACTGATAGAAAATAAAGTTCGTTCTGCTGTGCAAATGATAGGAAATATTACTTTATTGACTCTTGTAACTGTGAGACTCAAATATTTAACACAAAGGAATCTGTTATTAGAACAAGTGTCACAAACAAAAAAGCTATTACAGTTTGCATGAATTACTTTCCAAAAAATCAAAGTAAAGTCATCAAACGTAAAAATGAATTTACTTTGTTTACATTTTACATTTAAAAGTCTTAATTTTGTGTTAGTTTAGATCTTTTGCATCGGGAACAAGGTTGACTGCAAAAATATTTCTTGTGAGCAGAAATTTTTGTTTTTCATTTGCTTTACAAAATGTCCCCCGCTGGCTTTCATGAAATTGTCAATTGTTTAAAAAGGTATTCGATAGCAGAAACTATACGGTTACCCATATTGATAGTCAGCATTGAGCCGAGGTGGTCTAAATTCCGTTACCCTCTTGGTTTATTATTACCATTATTATAAATTCCATTCCACTCTTATTGTTATTATTCTGTACAGGTAGGAAGTCATGTGTTACGGATCTCATTTCTCAGTAACACATACAAATCTACTGCCGCGTAAGGTTCTGATGGAAGAGTAATATTATTTTCTTCAATGTGCAAGCAACAAAATTCGAACACCTCCTTTGCACATGGGTAGCGGCCCTTAAAAGAACATTCCTCCATGCAGACGTTAATCTCCTCCTCAGGAACAGCCGATAGGTAATCTTGACTTCCATAAATCTCTGGCACTGTGAACATGATATGCGGTCGTCCAATTGGTGAAACTGCATTCCTCGATCGACTGATCCTATGGCAGTTCCATTCAATAACAACACTGTCAATTTCATCCTGTATTAAATATAAGTGGTAGACTAAGTACTTTGCGAGTAATGGTTATATGGTATGGCCTGGTTGGATGGAATTCCCGGGGTGGAATTGCCGGAAAGAATAAAATACGGAACCCTTTGGACATTGAAACAGCAGATATAGGGTAACAAAACAAAAACAAGTAGTAGTCTGTACCGACCTGTCAGACATTTTTACTAGTACATCGGCCAAATGTGATTTGCTGCTGCTGTAGCCCTACTATAAACTTCGTGAATAACCGCACAGTGACAATCACAATCCAAGTTGCCATATTGACATCCTCACAACAAGAGGGCGCCATGATTTTGACAAAACACTGCAGCAATGAGCTCAGTCCGGTAATGTGTTTAGGGTTTCAATAATAATAATATTGGAAACCAAGAACCCCGGAACCTCAGAATCCCACAACCACCCGCCTAAAACATGGAAACATGGAAACAGAATATTAAGGTCATCAAAGGAACATTCGGAAATTGTAAAATTATTAGTGCGTATCTCCAATTTATCCTGTAAATCACGATTCGATCTCGTGCGCACAATATAATTAGCCTGTGATCACGAGATAATAAAAAATCATGAAAGTTAGAAAGATGTGTGAAATTATCATCAAAGAAACCTCTGTTTGTCATTGGTGGCGTACCCTCAGATAACAATAAGATTGCCCCTTCTGACAATTGTTGATTGCACTATCATAGCTTTGAACTAAGAGTCGAACGTAAATACGCGGACTCTCATTCGGATGTTTACATTAATTTAAAGGGTTCGATGTCCTCTTCCCGAATCAAAGGGACAAAAAAGCCTGAAAAGCGCAAAGTTCGAATAAAATACATTTTAAGTTGCTAATTATATATCCATAGAATCAGTGAAAGAAACTGCACGAAATTCAAAAGGCTGTAACTTAGCCAGGAGTTGCTTGATTTTGACTCAGTGGTCCGAGGCGTAACAGGACCCTGAATTCAACTCAATGTAGCCCAGAGGCCAAATTAACGAAGTTATGGAAATTTGGGGTAATTTGTAGAGTTTTAGACACGTTTTATGTACAAATACATAAGATTTATCTAAATGACCAAATTTAAACCATAACAATAACACGTAATGATAGCGACTTTCGTCCCCAGGACATACCATGTTCTTTGTGATCACGATCTCATAAACGTCTACTCTTCGATCTCCGGTTTATATCTAATGTATTTGTATTTCTTACCTCATAAAAGACACATTTTGTCGGTACAGGGTTTCCTTACCGAAATAAATAAAAATGCAGTGTATGTTTAAAGTTTTACTGCCACACCACGTAGTTTCTGCATTGCGGAGTATAGACTACAGCCTTGCTTTTCAAATGAGCTTACAAACCTAGGAAATTTTAGTCTAAAAGTTTCTTTCCGAGTCTTTTCTCTATTCTCTTTCTCACACATAAGACCCCGTTCTGACCATTTTTTCTCATTTGCACATAGACACTCTAAAATGCTTTAGACATTCATTGAAGTGTGACGTTTTTTGTCAACGATCTGGGTGCTAATGATTATTTCTACATTTTACTGCACTATCTTGGCGACGACACGTAAGTATGAATTTTTCGTTCCCGAGCTCTGAATCAAATATCATCACAGTAGTACTAGTAGTAGTGACTCTGCGACTTCGGTTGTTTACGCAAGTAATTGATAGTTGCTAGGTAATGACTTAATTACATCTCATTGTGATTGTTGGTTGCTTTCATTCGACCATGACCTAAATTTGAACCCACGGGCAGCGCTTTCAATGACAATAGCATTCAATTTTCACTGCTATAAAGCATCATGCTTCATTGATCCATTTTTTGAGAAGGAGAAAAAGAGAAAGACCTTTCATTACATCATCAAACATACCTCGATTTTTACTCTTGTTAATTGATTGAAAGAGTTGACACGACTAGTCTAGAGCTATGTGGAGAAGGATAAGAAACACTACCTACTCTTATGATGAATTCTTTCGCTACATCAGCTTTGACGTTGACGTGATTTTAGGATATTGACTGTGTGATGTTCTGAACAAATGTGGCTATAACTTAACTACATAAATATATCTTTATCAAGTGAGAAACATTAGAGTCTTTGTGACGATGGCAAAACAGGGTACCTCTTGTTCCTACCACTGTATTTCTTTCCATACTGTCTTATTGAAGTGTATAAGTGGCGTCATGCTACTATACTTTTGTTAATCTTTAATGACTGAATGGTGAGAAATAACGGTTCAGCCATATGTATCAAGAAGTAAATATCACATACTAAGAAATAGGATAATTGAAAATCTACAATTGTGCGTGGCTTCATCTCACAAGACATAGTTACCTGTATCATTTTCAGGAAGCAGAAGCGAATAAGATTTTTATCAAGTTCGTCACCACAAAAGTAACCATCGTTTTTTAGACGATGGAAAAGATCCATCCAAAACTGGCCGCAATGGGTACGAACAATACCCCACCATCGTTCGATTCGCTCATTCATTTGACTTGATCCATAGTAAAAGCAGTTTTCATCATTTTGCAGGAACCGTTGTATTTGTTCAACACCTACGTTTTCAGTGCCCCTGTCAGCACGAATTTTCCGAGGACATCCACCCAAACGATGTACTGCCTGAATATAATATCCTGCAACTATTTTGGGGTCACTGTTGGTGTGATACGCCTCAGCCCAAATGACATTTCTCGAATATCCATCGATACAACCGTTGATTGCGATTCCGTAGGGAGTAAGTTTATCATATCCGTCTAGATGCCACATGAAATTTGGGCCTGGCGACCCGTACTTCCTGCGACGGAGACGGTATCGTTTTCTAGCTGCTACTCCCTCGGGATCTAAGACACGCAGAAGAAACCGGACGCTCTCTCTATCGATCACAATACCATGTTGAACACACTTTAAATGCATCCATCTGTATCCATGTAGTCTGCCTGATCGGTCGACTTGATCTCTCAGGAAGGAGATGACATCATTGATGTCTGATTGACGTTTCCGTCTATACAATCCATTCATGTGTAATATTCTTTTTAGATGACGCAAGCTCAGAATAAAACCGTGATTTTTAGCTAACAAAGCCAAAATTTCACAGTAGTTAAAACCCATGTTAAAGTACAATCGTACAGCTTCCTTTCTTTCCATAATGAAGATAAAAAAAGCAACAAGCTACCACAACAAGGCGTCGAACACTAACAACATAGTTTGTTATGCGCATAACAGGCTATCTTGTGAATTGCGCACAGGATAGTATGTTGTGCTCACAAGATAGTATGTTGTGCTCACAAGATACTATCTTGTGAGCACAAGATAGTATGTTGTGCTCACAAGATAGTATGTTGTGAGCACAACATACTATCTTGTGCTCACAAGATAGTATGTTGTGCTCACAAGATATTATCTTGTGAGCACAAGATAGTATGTTGTGCTCACAACATACTATCTTGTGCTCACAACATACTATCTTGTGCTCACAACATACTATCTTGTGCGCACAACATACTATCTTGTGCTCACAAGATACTATCTTGTGCGCACAACATACTATCTTGTGCTCACAACATACTATCTTGTGCGCACAACATACTATCTTGTGCTCACAACATACTATCTTGTGCTCACAACATACTATCTTGTGCTCACAACATACTATATTGTGCTCACAACATACTATCTTGTGAGCACAACATACTATCTTGTGCTCACAACATACTATCTTGTGCTCACAAGATAATATCTGGTGCTCACAAGAATTTTTTTTTGCTTCACAAGAATTTTTTTTTTTGCTTCACAAGAATTTTTTTTTGCTTCACAAGATAGTATGTCATGCTCACAAGATAGTATCTGGTGCTCACAAGAATAATTTATATAAACCTCAAACCACTATAAGTGACATTATTATCTGAGTATAAACAGAGTGAATTCAGCCTTTCAGTGAGTCTACTTCATGTTTAGTTCATCAAAAGGAAAGTTTAGAATGGAGACTAGACTTTGCGTGGTCTATATCGAATACAAGTTATATCTGAGTGGACAGGAAAAGCAGACTTTGAGTGGTCTGCTTGAGTTATATCTTACATTGACAAGATAGTATCTTGGTTTATACTCAGATAACATTGTCACTTATAGTGTTTATATAGGATTTACCTAATTTGCATATCAATAGCCTTAGTATGAAAATTTTCGAGGAACTACTGAAGTCTCAGACTATAATAAGATTTTATTTTAGTCTGAGCTAAAGTTGACGACATTTTGCTCGGCGGTCAAAATTTGTGGTCAAAAAGAATTGTCAATCATAATTAAAGGTCACTTGACCCATCCATGAAAGTATCACGTACGCGTACGCCGGGCCTGACTTGGACGCTGGCAAAGTTCAGGGACCGTAGCCAATCAAATTACGAAAACCTACGGACATTGCCATAAAGGTCAAGAAACTTCACTACTCTAAATAACTCGAATTTCAAATAGCTATACTAATACATGGAGAGGTGGATTAGATCGCTTAGTCAGGGTCAAATCGAAATAGAAATCTGTGTCTGCTTGTACCTTCACGCTATACTCCACTAAGCTAAATGTATCTAGTCTAAACAGTAACAATAAACATGGCGTGCTATATAAACCGCATAAGCGTGTTCTTTATCAACAGTAATGTAAACAATCTAATTACGTAGAAAACGGTAAACATGGCGTGCTATATGGAATATCATAAGCGTGTACGCTATCAATAGTAATGTAAACAATCTAAGTAAGTGTTAACTACGGGGCGTTTCGGCACACACGCGTAAAGCGTATTGATTTCAAACCCCTGCCCATTAATGACGGGATAATATTTCTCGCGAGCCTCTCTTTATGACCGACGGCTCTCTACGTTCTTTTGTTCATAAATAATAAATTGGGACAAATACAGTCATGACCTTAACTGGCAAGGCATCTGATTGTAATGTCCTATTGTTTTGTATGCATTTTCATACTTAATAAGATTCTTGGAAGAGGGTTAAAATAATGAAATGTCTTTGCATTTAGCAATATTTATTGTAAACATCGCCATGGTGTACATCTTTCAAAATGAAACAAGCAACATTCCTGGTGCATGTGCTAGTTTAAGCAAACTACTGTTATCCCATTATTATCATCATCATCATCATCATCATCATCATCATCATCATCATCATCATCATCATCATCATTTGTTTCAATGTCATATATGCCAAATCATATTTGAAAGAATTGGTCTCATGTAATGGAAACATAGCGAAATCGGTCAAAGTGAAAACAAATCAGAAGGCAGAATTCGGCAAGCTAGAGAATGCCCGGTTGAAAAATTAAGCAAAGTTGAACTTTGGCTTTGAAGCGTGTTCTTGTGAGTGAAAGAAAACATTTGTAAAGCGCAATACAAGTATTACCTCGGAAAAAAATCTTGAATTCTCAACAGATTGTAGACAAATTAAGCATATTGTATTTTTAATGATTTCGAGATGATTGAAAATTGCAAAATGCTCACAATATACTACTTCTTTTGTTCATTACTCAGATAAAAAAAGCGGGTCTTTCTTTATTTCAGACAATTTAAAACTAAATTGAGTACCTCAAAGTCTTATTTTTCGGGAATGGTAAATCATCGAGGGAGATATTTTCCAAACACAATGTTTCACTCATCAAGTCAAACATTTAATCACCATGGCAAAAGCTTTGCCACTATAATTATCCAAATATATGAAATCTCATAACTAATGATTGTATTCAGATTCAATGCGATGATCTCTATAATATAGTAAGGTTCCATTTGTCAAAATTTGGCAAAATACTTGTGTGAGTCACTTAGTATTAACTAATGTTCTAAACCATGCCCATGGCCCACACTTCACTGTGTAGTACAGCATTGAATTCTGCACGGAATTCTGGGTAATTTTCATACACCAGTGGCAATTCCAACAAATTTGAGCAAGTGTGTGAGACTGGACGACGTTGGATACCATCAAGCTTTACGAAGCAAACTCTTATTGGGTCATCGGGCATGATATCGGCCCCCGTACAGAACCGTAGGAAATACTCCAAAGTTTGGCCATTTACTTCTCTGAGATACCGTTGAAGGTGGTTCGCGACGGTCTTGCCCTCCCTACTCATGTGATCAGGGAAGAGTAATTTTTTAATTACTTTCCTCGTCGTAGGCTTTTTCTCATCGTAGATTCTTGCGATAGCCACAGCATCCATTCCGTTGGCAACAGATCGGAGTATGGGTTTCCATGAATCGACTACAAACGCCGGCTCCTGCACGAGCTCTTTATGTGCGATTTCCAAGATTATCTCTCGAATGTTGTCAGCCCTTGGTATCTGTCTACATTGATGGTTGTCAAGGAAATCGACAAGTTCGTCTTCGTCTACTCCCTGAAAGCTATCGATGGCTTCTACTATTAACCCCCGTTCACTTTCTGATACAAAAAGTAGGTATGTATCAAGCAGGTCGCGTGGGTCATCGAAAAGCACACTTTGGATGAAGGATGGGGCCAAAACAATTGGAAAATAACTGGCTTGCTGCCAACCCTTTACAATAATTCGCGCAACCGCCTCCCACATATTACGGGAGTAATCTTTTCGGGGAAATGGCACCTTAACGTCCTGTCCGACTGTACATCGTTCATAAAAATCACTCCAAAAGCCCGTCAAGCAATCTCGGAAAACTCCGCTTCCATCAGCCTCCTCCAAGTCTCCATTTGGCAATATTAACTTTGCATCAATGTAATCATCCAGAATACTTTGATCGCTGAATGCATTCAGCATGTCCACCAGAAAGTTGCTTCGGTGTATCAGCAACTTTCGAGTAGCAGGTTGCCCCATGATATCTTCAGGTGCAACGATTTGATAAAAATCACCTGGTGGAGGTATAGTATCATCTAAATCCTCAAATCTGTCTTCTCTCCTCAAAACAGTTTTTTCAGTGCTATGGGCGATTATTTCTTTTTCACCTGTTTTAGACATATCAGTATTAATACCAGGACAATTGAAAGTGTCCTTCTGTTGATGGTTGGTTGTATCCATGATTCTTTCCTCGTGTGCGGTCGTTGACCCATTAGTGTCTGCTAGTAACGTTGCAGAGTTGAGTTTCTTCTTTGTGGCAACAAAAAATCCCAAAGTCCGAAACCGGCTCCTGTCGTACAGCTGACCAACATCACACTCGTCATCCACCGACTTCCCTTCTCTGTCTCTCAAATCAAAATCAAATTCACTCACTGCACCTTTCTCTGACAAACCCTGCGGGAAAAAATGTTCTTTTCCCAAATGCAGCAGGTCAGACCTCCGACTGGTATTTTTCACAGACAGCCTCTTAGTCACGTCACTTTTCTTGCTCCATACTCGTCGATATGAGTTAGTGGACTGCTCAAAGTTCAGCCATCTCAGTTGCACCCTTTTTCTATCTCTTACGTCGTACAATTGATGAGCCATGAAATATGAAATAACTCTGAAATATGCAAAACATGTGTATAAGTTAAATTTCTACTCAAGCGATATCACTTTCATTTTCAATGTTAACATGTATGGAACAAACATTAATGTCAATGTTTCCATGACTTTTGAAAGCCCAGCAGACTTCCTTGATGTCATTTGGCATTTGTAACTGTTGTTGTGAAAAGGAACGGCATGCTGGGAACATTTTGTAAAGCGGGTAAGCGACATTTTGCATAGCAAATTTAGAATCATATGTGGTGCAAACGACATACTATCTGATACTCATGAGATAATTATTTGTTCTTTTGCTTTACGCTCGGGTACATTTGGCCTGTGACTCAACATTAATTTATTCAAGATGGCGTCGATCATGAATAATTCATATATTGATATATATAACTTCATAATTTCAAAAACGCTGAAAAGTTGATAATCAGATCACATTTACAGACGATTTATTTGGCTACGTAACTTTAAGCAATTTAATGTAAACTTCACTTCACATTATTCTCAACTACACAAGAACTGGGGTCAACGAATTTTTCTCAATTACTGATTTTTGCATTTCAAATTTATTTTCAAGCATAAAATCGAATATTCCCGTCTATTTTTTTGTATCAAGTATTTTGTAACATTCTGTGCTTAAATATTAACGGGAAGGAATAGGTTGCTTTAACCGTTTTCGGCGTATGAACAATTATCTTTATTTTTACCGATATTGGCATAAACCTTAACAATATCTTCCTAGCTAGATATTATAGCATAACAATCGAAAATAATGTATAACGTCTCAAGTCGGCGATTTTTGGAGTCTTTGTCCATGTAATTTCAATAGTTCCAAAACTTGCAATTTTTTATATTTAAATGATGACATCATCACCAGATTTTGCATTCGAAAAAAAATCGCATGAGCAATCAAAAGAACATTATGTGCTGAAGGACTGGTGCTAATTTCATAGTGTTTGGAAGACGTTATCTTGACTTTGAACTATATCATTGATTGTATACACAATCACAGACCATAATGTATCCGAGCAAAGTGTCCCTTTCTGACGTTCATACATGGCCTTCGTACATCAAGTGTCAGCGATCGCCATTTTTATATTTTGTAATACCGATATGTAAATCTCGACTTACTTTCTTGTGCGCACAACTCTTTTGCTTTACAAAATGTCCCTTACTAGCTTTCATATCTACGGATATTTTCTTTGAATTTCTCCTGATAATTAACTATCGGTCAACTGTATATTAAACATTTACAAAAGTATGAGGTTGTACTTAATCACCTAATTCACGGACAGTTTTGCCGGTTATTGAATAGCTGAAATAGCATCAATGCTGTATGCGACCTGTAAGCTGTCCAGTCTTTTAATTACCTGACCCGGGAGTACATATTGTTTACATATGACGTTGTAAATCTCACACTAGAGTAGATATAAGTAGCCAACGGAAACCACCCGAATGGTGCGGGATGTATGTGATGTTTGTACCCATCATCGTCTAGAAATATTTTATCTAGCAGTATATTGATAGATGGCTGGTAAGGGTTACTAGTGTAAGGGAACTATCGGTATGGCGATTGCATGCCATCGAAGACGAACATGCCTAAATTAGAACACATAAGTAAACCTCTAAACAATTATACAGAAACCACAAACACGGGCTTCAATGTTCAACAGGACACTAGCTGATGGTGAAGTAATCATGTCTCTTTTCTGAAATCAGGTAATCTGAGGTCAGAAGTTTCGAGGTCTGGGATTCTGTAGTATAATGTCTGAAGTTCTCAGGCAAGAGATTCTAAATAGGCAACACTACCCTCATATCATGGGTACAAACATGCCTACGATTGAAAGTGAAGGCCAATTCATGCAATTAATGTAATACTCACTTGTTTCCAGGAGACGATTTTAAATACTAATGACTTCACAAAGTCCGCATCCACCACTAAGACCACACTTGAATCAACTGACACAATGACTTGTGACAAGTCCTTGCTTTCATAAAAAAAATGTGACCACAAGACTATCTTGTGCTCACAAGATAGTATGTTGTGAGCACAAGATAGTATCTTGTGAGCACAAGATAGTATGTTGTGAGCACAAGATAGTATGTTGTGCGCACAAGATAGTATCTTGTGAGCACAAGATAATATGTTGTGAGCACAAGATAGTATGTTGTGAGCACAAGATAGTATGTTGTGAGCACAAGATAGTATGTTGTGAGCACAAGATAGTATGTTGTGAGCACAAGATAGTATGTTGTGCTCACAAGATAGTATGTTGTGAGCACAAGATAGTATGTTGTGAGCACAAGATAGTATGTTGTGCTCACAAGATAGTATGTTGTGAGCACAAGATAGTATGTTGTGAGCACAAGATAGTATGTTGTGAGCACAAGATAGTATGTTGTGCGCACAAGATAGTATCTTGTGAGCACAAGATAATATGTTGTGAGCACAAGATAGTATGTTGTGAGCACAAGATAGTATGTTGTGAGCACAAGATAGTATGTTGTGAGCACAAGATAGTATGTTGTGAGCACAAGATAGTATGTTGTGCTCACAACATACTATCTTGTGCGCACAATATCGTATCTTGTGAGCACAAGATAGTATGTTGTGAGCACAAGATAGTATGTTGTGAGCACAAGATATTATGTTGTGAGCACAACATACTATCTTGTGCGCACAAGATAGTATAAAAAAATTCTTGTGAAGCAAAAAAAAAAAATTCTTGTGAAGCAAAAAAAAAAATTCTTGTGAAGCAAAAAAAAAAAATTCTTGTGAAGCAAAAAAAAAAAAATTTCTTGTGAAGCAAAAAAAAAAAATTATTGAGGCAAAAAAAAAAAATTTCTTGTGAAGCAAAAAAAAAAATTCTTGTGAAGCAAAAAAAAAAATTCTTCTGAAGCAAAAAAAAAAATTCTTGTGAAGCAAAAAAAAAAAATTCTTGTGAAGCAAAAAAAAAAACCACCGGTTATTTCCATATGTGACCATTCGGGGGGGGGGCAGTGTTTGGTTGTTCGTTGGTTTGTTGTCGTTTACTCATGTATGTATCTACTCTGTCAGTTTATTTTGTTTGTTTGTTTGTTTGTTTGTTTGTTTGTTTGTTTGTTTGTTTGTTTATTTGTTTGGTTTTGTTTGTTTGTTTGTTTGTTTGTTTGTTTACATGTATGTTTATTTTGTTTTGTTTATATTTGTTAACAGAACTAAATGAGCCTGAGCACCCTGTGGATTGATGGGCAGTATGGCTTTGTGGGCATCCGTCAATTGCAGTCCTCTATTGTTACAGCTGCGAATTTAACACACTGTAACAGTGGTGATTTGTGACAAATGTATTGTTGGTGTTAATTATAGTACAATTAAGTAGACAAGTTACCAGATCAAAAAATACGAAAGTCTGGAAGCAGTCAAAGCTCACTCTCAAAGCAGGAGCCGTCAACAAACAGGCGTCAATGTGCTACAGTCACACGTTTGGTGAAACGATAATCAAATCACGTCAGTGTCTCTGTTATGCATCTTTTTGGAATGAAGTTCAAAACAGGGTTACAGCTACCCATTCGCCAAGTCGCCAAATGCGAATAGAATAGAAACTCGAGTTGGCTACAAAACAATGGATTTGACGAAACTGTTGGCGACAAGTTTTCACTGAGATGAATTTACTTGAGATGACTGACATACTCATAGTAACAGTAGTAACATCGTATGAAAATGATGTCACAAGGCTGACTTACGTCTCAAAATAAAATACATCCATGCAGTTTTAATTTCGTGTTCTCGATCAAGCGCGAAATTCAAAATGCGCGAATAATTTCAGGATTCACAGTATCACTATTCTATTACTGTTTTCAGTCACAAGCTAAGCGAAATGACAAATGGCAACAGTTGGACATTGGTATTCGATGATTGAGTCATCATTCACTTGAATATAGGAGAAACAAAATTGATTAATTATGTGGCCATTGAATGCAAGGTATTGTCCAATCAGAAATTAGGACTCCTTAGGATGTGTTAAAGTGTTTCAAAAATTATGTCGTGCGCACGAGAAACTATGTTGTGAGCACGACTTATAGTATGTTGTGCTCACAAGATAGTATGTTGTGCTCACAAGATAGCATCTTGTGCTCACAAGATAGTATGTTGTGCTCACAAGATAGTATGTCGTGCTCACAAGATAGTAAGTCGTGCGCACAAGATATTATGTTGTGCTCACAAGATTATTTTTTATTTTTTATTTTACAAAATGTCCCTTACTGGCTTTCATAGATATACGTCTACGTACTACACCATTATAGTAAACAGTCAATAAAGACAGTGATTGAAATAATAACAATGAATACAATAGCGGTGGTATTTGTGATGTGGTTGTTGTTGTTGTTGTTGTGGTGGTGGTATATGTTATGTGATGGGGTGGTGGTGGTGGTGGTGGTATTTGTGATGTGGTGGTAGTGGTGGTGGTGGTATTTGTGATGTGGTAGTGGTGGTGGTATTTGTGATATGGTTGTTGTTGTGGTGGTATATGTTATGTGATGGGGTGGTGGTGGTGGTATTTGTGATGTGGTGGTGGTGGTATTTGTGATGTGGTGGTGGTGGTATTTGTGATGTGGTGGTGGTAGTGGTGGTGGTGGTAGTATTTGTGATGTAGTGGTGGTGGTATTTGTGATGTGGTGGTGGTGTGGTGGTGGTATCTGTTATGTGGTGGTGGTGGTATCTGTTATGTGATGGGGTGGCGGTGGTGGTGGTGGTATTTGTGATGTGGTGGTGGTGGTGGTATCTGTTATCTGATGGGGTGGTGGTATCTGTTATGTGATGGGCTGGTGCTGGTGCTGGTGGTGGTGGTATCTGTTATGTGATGGGCTGGTGGTGGTGGTGGTATCTGTTATGTGATGGGGTGGTGGTGGTGGTATCTGTGATGTGGTGGTATCTGTTATGTGATGGGGTGGTGGTGGTATTTGTGATGTGGTGGTGGTATCTGTTATGTGATGGGTGGTGGTGGTGGTGGTGATGGTGGTGGTGGTGGTGGTGGTGGTGGTGGACCAATTATGAATCAGATGGTAGGTGTGATATTTGATGTTATATGCCATGTAGCACCTATCTACTGGTAGCGACATAGCTGTGGTGTTGTACTGGGATCTTCTCACATAGCATTGAATGCATTGAAACTGCAAGCAGGAAAATAACAGGAAAGAATCGAATTACCACCTTTTGTGCAATCTCGCCCAGATCATTGACACAAGTAACACACAATGTCATACAGATAAAAAATATCATGGATCTTTTTTTCGGAAGGGGAATGCAAATTTGTGAATAGAACTAACATGGCATGGTCGAAAAACATTATATACAAGATACAATAAAACTGTATTGTCTCTCGTAAGGGGATTATGGCAATGGTGTTCACATTAAATACTTACATATAAAGAAATGTAAAAGTATACATAGGATTAATATTTTAAAAACAAATAACAATCCACAAAACTCTAAAATACACAGTTATAATGCATACAGTATAAACTCTAAAATACACAGTTATAATGCATACAGTATCAACTCTAAAATACACAGTTATAATGCATACAGTATAAACTCTAAAATACACAGTTATAATGCATACAGTATCAACTCTAAAATACACAGTTATAATGCATACAGTATCAACTCTAAAATACACAGTTATGATGCATACAGTATAAACTCTAAAATACACAGTTATAATGCATACAGTATAAACTCTAAAATACACAGTTATAATGCATACAGTATAAACTCTAAAATACACAGTTATAATGCATACAGTATAAACTCTAAAATACACAGTTATAATGCATACAGTATAAACTCTAAAATACACAGTTATAATGCATACAGTATAAACTCTAAAATACACAGTTATGATGCATACAGTATCAACTCTAAAATACACAGTTATAATGCATACAGTATAAACTCTAAAATACACAGTTATAATGCATACAGTATCAACTCTAAAATACACAGTTATAATGCATACAGTATAAACTCTAAAATACACAGTTATAATGCATACAGTATCAACTCTAAAATACACAGTTATAATGCATACAGTATCAACTCTAAAATACACAGTTATGATGCATACAGTATAAACTCTAAAATACACAGTTATAATGCATACAGTATAAACTCTAAAATACACAGTTATAATGCATACAGTATAAACTCTAAAATACACAGTTATAATGCATACAGTATAAACTCTAAAATACACAGTTATAATGCATACAGTATAAACTCTAAAATACACAGTTATAATGCATACAGTATAAACTCTAAAATACACAGTTATGATGCATACAGTATAAACTCTAAAATACACAGTTATAATGCATACAGTATAAACTCTAAAATACACAGTTATAATGCATACAGTATAAACTCTAAAATACACAGTTATAATGCATACAGTATAAACTCTAAAATACACAGTTATAATGCATACAGTATAAACTCTAAAATACACAGTTATAATGCATACAGTATAAACTCTAAAATACACAGTTATAATGCATACAGTATAAACTTTGAAGACAAAAGAGTGCCACTGAAATCTGATAAAAATTGCATTTCTGAAAACTACAAAGATGCATAAAATGAATGACCAATGTTTCTAATTGGAGTGGATTTTATAATACAAGTTATACCAATTTGACTCAGTGTACATGGTCTACACACCACTTTAAGTGTACATGCTGCTGTAGTCACGATATGCATAGATCAATGTGACATGTTTATAACTAATAATGATACATTCCTCATGATAGGGGTCATAGCGTGACAACTACCACTAAGCTTTGTCAGCCATTGTGTTCGCACACCTAAACGTAGTCAAAACTTTGGATAAAACGGACGAGGGATTTGTTATCAAACGAAGATAAAATATTACAGACGAGAGCGTCAGTCTGAGGTACGTAAGAAGTAGTGGGCGACCCAGTTCGGTCGGACCCCGTCAGATCACCCTGTGTTGGCGACATACACACACACACACAATGAACCCGGATATGTCGCAATGATCCCGGATATATCATATATTAGAAGTTATAAAATGTCACTACAGGTTGTTTTTCTTTTTGTTTATGTTTTTTCTTTATTAAAGTACAAATTATTCTTTGTCAATTTCTATGACTTTGTCAGCCTTTAGATATATACATTATGAGATATGGCATCATATACGTGTATACATGACATTGAAATGTCAAAGTTGCTCAACCCAATAATTAACAACAACAGCAAAGATATCATTGTGCACACACCTACATTTGTACCCATATATCTAGTTACATACTTACACACCACCCAACAACACATACATACATATACATACATACATACATACATACATACATACATACATACATACATACATACATACATACATACATACATACATACATACATACATACATACACACATACACACATACACACATACACACATACATACATACATACATACATACATACATACATACATACATACATACATACATACATACATACATACATACATACATACATACATACGCACACATGAGAAAAATTTCAATTACATTATAAAGCGTTAAATGAATTTTTTATCACGTCATGGGGGGGGGGATATATTCATGACTTTTCCATTTTCATCTCATGACCGGATTTCGACAAACAAATTTGAACAGCCAATCACCATGAATGGATGCTGTTGAATATGTAACGAGTTCTTGGAAGGAGACACGATAATAACAGTGTACAACAAGATGGAGTTATACGTGACGTCACTGCTGTTAAAATGAAACTTTTCAAAACAACACTGAGACGTTCCTAGTACCGAAAACTTTATTTTTACTTTGATTCCATTTCAATTCAATTTCTACCCAACGATGTACTTGATCGCTGAGACATTCGATTTAAGGTCGCAAGAATGTTTTGATTGCCAGTGTTAGATCACGTGATTGCTTAACATATAAATATCCAAAACGGGGATTCCCCTCTTGGTAACATTTCAGGTATTAAGATTACGTGTTTGGTGGAAACGACTGTCAAATTCATGAATTTTGAGGACTGTAATGCTTCTTGATTGTTGTCGATAAAAGCCTGGCAATGTAAGGTAACACAAATCTTATTTATATATGAAAGTTCAGGGTTAAAATTTACATATATAAGTGATTGGGTAGGTGGGTGGTGGTGGTGTTGTGTTATACCTATCTAGTGTTGTACATAGGCTTAATTTTGGTCGGTCAAAATAGCAGTCGATGTGCCTAGGCCTGATAGACACCATAATTCAACATACGACATACCCGGACCATACATAACAAGATTGCCATGACATAGCAAGACAGGGAAGAAAGCCTCAAATGCTTATACATATATAATCTTTTGCAGTTTTCGGTTCCGTCTAATTAGTCAATTACGATATCGAAAGTTTCATCGAGTGCACGATGTGTCCTCTTGTTCCTTTGATTTGGTGCCCGGGGGTGGGGCATTAATTGGGTATACGTATACGTGCCGCCCTTTGGGGTAGGGTTTTTTGCCCTTTGGTCTAAAATGGGTACTGTCATTTTAGAGCTAATTAGTCTAAAATGGGGTCCCCATTTTCACATTTGTTGGGTCTAGTCTAAAATGGGGTATTGGTTTTGGGTCAAAATCGGTCTAAAATGGGGTCTGGGGTTGACAGCATTGGCCACACACCCCTACCAGATCTGACCAGTGGTACCCCCCCCCCCCGGGGATTTGGTGTTGAGTGAATAGCAATCCTTGGTTCACATTGTCACTCTTTCTTTGCATGTCTTGATATTCATCTTTCATGTTTCTTTCCTTTGGTCGCTAATTCAACGGATTCTTAATTCAACAGGTTCTTAATTCAACAGGTGGTTCTTTCACGTCATTCTTGTTGATATCGCTGTATACAATATTCAAAATCAAACCTGGCCATGAATTCATAACGATGACATAAAATAAAGCACAGCAATAGTAAATTTGTATTGTGTCGGATAAGATGATAACACGTTACGTATTAAGAAACAACTTTCTTTACAGAGGAACCCACAAGTAGATCACTGCCTACCATTTCATCTACAATGTCCTTCAAGACACCAGAAGGAAAGGTCATCAAACTAATAAAAGGTGATCTTTCGAAAGAAAAGGTTGGTTTTCTACTTCACTGTGTGTTTGTGTGTTGTTCTATATATGTATGTATGTATGTATGTATGTATGTATGTATGTATGTATGTATGTATGTATGTATGTATGTGTATGTATGTATGTATGTATGTATGTATGTATGTATGTATGTACGTACGTACGTATGTATGTATTTATGTATGTATGTATGTATGTATGTATGTATGTATGTATGCATGTATGTATGTATGTATGTATGTATGTATGTATGTATGTATGTATACATTTATTTTATTTATTTATTTATTTATTTATTCATTTATTTATTTATTTATTTATTTATTTATTTATTTATTTATTTATTCAGCTTATTTGTTTTACACTACAGGTTGACGTGATTGTAAATACTACAGGCGATGCTTGCAATTTAACTGAGGGTGTAGTGTCCACATCAGTACAAACTGTTGCAGGTAAAGCCCTCCAAGAAGAAATTGATGAGAAGAAACCTTCATCTATAACAGCTGGACTCGTTATCGTCACAAGTGGTGCAAACCTTAGCTGTAAACACGTTTACCATGTGTGTATCCTTGGAACTAGATGGGATGGTGGTAAAACTGTTGAACCAGTGAGTTGACAGATATTTCACAAATATGGACTTTTCAGGACTATGTGATTTAGCATACACAATTACGAATATTTTCTCTTCGTGGTATTTTTTGCCTTTAATACCAGATCTAACAGTTGAATTATGTTGAATAGCAGTACTTCATAGATATTTAGAATCTTGAATATTGTCAAAAAAAATATGTGATGGGCATTTAGGCCTAAAGACAAATGTGTCAATCGTTGTAGGAAAAAGATGTTAGGTATTTGTAACTTGTACTGAGCTCAGAAAGCAACTGTTTCTCCCTTACAGGTCAAACTTAAAGAGTAATTTTCCTCTTTCTCAATTAATACAGCTTTTACGGAAAGTGGTTCAGACGTGTTTTCAGAATGCCCACCAATCAGGTATGACATCTATATCCATCCCTGCTATCGGTACTGGTCAACTAAACTATCCAAGAGATATTGTCGCCAAAGTTTTCTACGAAGAAGCTATCTCATTTAGCAGTAAGAACCCAGGCAGTAGTCTAAATGACATCAGAGTTGTGGTATATGATAAGGATACAAAGACAAGCACAGTAAGGATTCTACTAATATCAAATTTATGATTTTTGTGTGACAAAATACAATAATATAGTTTTATTTATTCTTAGAACAAGTTAGAATACTTCTTAAGTAAGTGACTAAAATAAGGAGAGTTAAACTGTAACATTTTTCCACTATTAATCGTACATTATCATTAATAATGTAATTATCATACGTTTTTCCCCTAGAGTTTTGAAGAGGAGATGAAACGGTTCCAGGGGACATCAACAACATCACTAGGTAATTTGCATGATACAATGTACAACTTTCTAGACAGTTACTTTACATACAAATTTTACTTTTTACTTCCCTACCTCTACAGAAAATAGACCTCGTATTGACATGTATACTTATTGATAATACACAATTTTCAGTAAAGATATTGCTGGTTGTCTGATTTAAAAATATACACAGTAACAGCCAGTGTGGGTTTTAAAAGTATAGCTTTTGTTTACAGTTTTTGGTTATTTATGGATCTTTAATTTTCATATCATAAACAGAAAGGTGTAGATAGATTATTTGACACGAAATCTAATACATGTGATAAACATTTTGTACAGTTACTGTGGCTGTAAAGAGTATTACATGTAGATATTTGGAATATTGATTTCTTTCACGTCTTCTCACTATAGGGTCGACAACATCGTTGAAGGAAGAGGAGAGCAGTGTTAGTGGGAAATACAACACTGCAGAGGGGAAGATAGTAGAACTAGTAAAAGGAAACATAGTAGATGAAAAGGTTGGTTTACAACTTAGACGATACGGTTAAAAAGTAACCTGAATACCTAGAAGGAATAAGAACACATTCTGGAAAGGTTTGAAAAGGGACCAGTGTGCTTTGTAAAGCGCATTGTGATAGTTTTATGGAATGCGCTATATAAGAAGATTATATTAGATTAGATTAGATTAGATTAGATTAGATTAGATTAGATTGGATTAGATTAGACCAGATTAGATTAGATTAGATTGCATTAGACTAGATTAGATTAGATTAGATTAAATTAGATTAGACCAAATTAGATTAGATTAGATTGCATTAGACTATATTAGATTAGATTAGACCAGATTAGATTAGATTGTATTAGACTAGATTAGATTAGATTAGATTAGATTAGATTAGATTAGACCAGATTAGATCATATTAGATTAGATTAGATCATATTAGATTAGATTAGATTAGATTGCATTAGACTAGACTAGATTAGATTAGATTAGATTAGACCAGATAGTTTTAGCATCAATTCCTAAGCATACACACTTATACTAATTTCGTTTGTTATGCCAAAAGAGACTGCATAACATATTACTATAACTTTCTTTTAATTATCAGTAACTTGCTTTAGTACTATCGCCGTTTCAAACTACAACCATGCCAAAATTGATGCACATCACGACCATGTAGACATTTATTTTGTAATTTATTTTGTAAACCTAAAATTTATTTTAATGTTGGTATGTACATAAATGCTTTTTTAATTAGGGAATTTTAAATCTTATTCTTTCTTTTTTTGAATAGACTGACGTCATCGTTAATGCAATCCAAGCGTCTAGTTCTTGGAACTATGGTGCAATTTCTTCTGCCATCGTGTCTTCAGGGGGTCAAGCAATTATTGATGAATTCAACAAAGTCAGCAAGGGAGACGAATTAAAAGGTAGTGATGTTGTCGTCACCAGTCCTGGCAATATGAAATGTGGTTATGTTTATCACGTATGTGTCATGGGAACTGACTGGGACGGTGATGGTGCTAATTGCGAACAGGTGAGTATTCGTTGATCATGTGAAACCCTAGGTGCTGTAATTATTATTAATATAGAACTGGTTACAGACACTTATTCATCTTTTACGGAACATATTTCCAATATGATATTTATCGTATTTTTGTATCCTTATCATATCTCAGGTTTTCCGCAATGGTGTGAAAAATTGTTTGGAAAAAGCTGATCAAAACAAGATAACATCTATCGCTATTCCTGCAATGTGTACTGGAGGACATAGCTATCCATTAGCCAGTGCTGCCAAGTTTCTGTTTGAAGAAATTATTAAATTTAGTGCCAACAACCCCAGCAGTAGTGTAGATCATATAAGGATTGTTGTATACCACCAAAACACGAATGTCAGTACGGTAAGTGTGTCATTCATGGTTTCCAGCTATCTTTCCAGCTGTTTCAAACTTAGCACATAAACTCCATTTAATATATACTGTTGTACATTCCATTGTCTGTTTAGATTTTCTGTACATCAAAATGGTTTCGTCCAATTGCCTTCATGATCAGTGGTCGATTGTATGTTGTATGTTGTCGTCGAGACACCTGAGATTATTATATGTTTTAACACAACGATACTACATATAGACAAAGCGAGAATACTAAGTCATAAATGGTGATTAGTAAATAAATATTTCCATATTGCAAATCCGTAAAGTTATTACGTTAAAATGCTGTGTTCTTTTCTAGGTATTTGATCAAGAAATGACAAAGATGTTTTCAACTCCTGACGGGTCCCTATTTGCCTCACACTCGGAAAATCCCAAAAAGCTAATCCTTGGAGTCGGAGGAAAAAGTAAATTGATAGTTTTGTTTTTGTTTTGTTTTGGTTTGGTTTGTTTTGGTTTGTTTTTGTTTTGTTTTGTTTTGTTTTGTTTTGTTTTTTGGGGGTTTTTTTGTTCGCTTCGTTTAGTTTGGTTTGGTTTGTTTTGGTTCGCTTCGTTTAGTTTGGTTTGGTTTTGGAATAAACTCCAAACTGTCAGACTTTCCCCCATCTGCATCTCACCAATTCGTTGGCGGCTGATTGTAAACCAGTCTGGTTGTTCATTTTTTTTCCAGTATGTTAATTTATATTATAATGATTTGTTGCTGTTGAAATATATTAGATTACAAATATGGTGAATAGAGATTTTAACCTATAGATAATTAGCACTATGGACGTCTGATTTCGTCAGTGGCTTGTAAATATAATTAATATAAATTCTTTAACACAATACTTGCATGTATAACTATCTTGATGTTACTACATTTTATGTTTACAGAGCAGTCATCCCCACACACATCGACAAAAGAAAAGAAGACGTCACGTACAAGGCTGTCGGAGGAGTCGGCACACACACCACGTAGAAACGATAGAAATACTTACAAAATGGCTGGAAAAACAATAAAACTCAGAAAAGGCAACATAATCAATGAGAAGGTAAATTTATTCTATGGTTTCCCGTCAATTCGGTATTAATACATCAAAAACTAGTCTAACCATAAATGTAAACTAATTCTAGTTTGACGTTCGTTTATCTTTTTATGTATGTATGTATGTATGTATGTATGTATGTATGTATGTATGTATGTATGTATGTATGTATGTATGTATGTATGTATGTATGTATGTATGTATGTGTGTATGTATGTATGTATGTATGTATGTGTGTGTGTGTGTATGTATGTATGTATGTATGTATGTATGTATGTATGTATGTAGTATAATTTATGATATTCTAAGCCTACCTACCTACGAACGTAATTTATTTCTGCAGAGCAATGTTGTCATCAATGCAATCAGAGCCTCGGCTCCTTGTTTCTACGGTGCAATCTCAAGTGTGATCGTTGGTGCAGCTGGAGGTACACTGTCCTCTGACTTCGACTCTAAGAAACCTGCACAACTGAATGATGGTGATGTCGTCATCACTGAAGCTGGTAACCTGAAATGTCAAAATGTCTATCATGTCTGTGTGATGGGAACTGATTGGGATAGTAGTACTAGTACGAAATGTGAACAGGTAATTTCTGACAGCGTCGTTTCTTTTCAAGTGGGTGTTCTTTCCTTCTGTGAAATTCAGAATTCTCACTTTTGTCATTTCTTTAACATATGCTTGTCACTTCCGTATATATATATAATGATATATATATATATATATATATATATATATATATATATATATATATATATATATATATATATATATATATATATATATATATATATATATATATATATGTTGAGGGTAGAAGAAAATCAAGTCGGGTTTTTCGTCTCTACAAGCCTGTTTCGTGAGTAAATCACTCGTCAGGAGATGTTGATGTATATATATATATATATATATATATATATAATCAAAGCGGTAACAAATATACATGATTCCTGTTTGTCAAATTTGTGTGTTTTTGTCAGTGTGTCACAAGTATATGAAATGAAATGATGTCTGTACCCAAATGCATGTATTCTCCTAGAGTTTGTGGTTTCAATAGCATGACATGTATATTAAAGTATATGTTGTGTCTTTTGGATTTCCTCAGAGCAGAAATTTAAAGTACGGATGGTTATAGGGATGATACAATTACAACCATACACAATGTTTGAACAATCACGTTTGTTTTTCCAAATTATGCAGGTTTTTCGAAGTGGTATCAGAAAGTGTTTGGAAACAGCAGACCAAAACAAGATGAAATCTATCTCCATCCCTCCTATGTGTACTGGTGGCCATAAATACCCATTACATTCTGTCGCCAAGTTTATGTTTGAGGAGATTAATAAGTTTTCTACCAGTAAACCTACTAGCAGTGTCAAAGAAATACGAATTGTAGTATATGACGAAAGCACGGGTGTTTTTAAGGTAAGGTCAAATAAATAAAATAGTGTGTTTCCGACGACCCGACCGACCCAACTTTAAGCCCCCGACCATAACAATTTTTTGCGTGCAAAAATATAAAATGGTAACAAGTTGGTCTTTTTAGATTATAACTGTACAGTCTACAAAACGTGTAACTGTCTTCATTTAGTTCTTCTAATTTACACCACATCAAACTCTCACGGAAGTATTGTGACCAATGAGTGCCATATCTTGGGTTCGAAGGCATTAAAAAAATTTAAAGTAAAGTAATATAAAATTCCCACCTACCTAACCTATATTGTGAAGTCATGTTATCGGAACAAACATATTTTTTTTTTATTTTGCCTAAGTAAATACACTTACGAATGTGCACATTTTATCTTAAAAAATGAGCACATGCACATATAAAAGAACGCATTACTCAATTTGTTATATGGTGTTATATGGTTATATGGTGTATACATTGTGTGTTCATGAACTGACTGCATTTGTAATTTCTTTGATAAACAAGCGATGCCACTTCCTACCATAACACCAATATATTTAACAATATGATTTTAGACATTTTATCAACTTGTTGAATTTCGTCGTTATCCAAATATAATATTATGATAAATCATATTGAATAAAATTGTCTACATTTTAGGCCTTTGAAAGCGAAGTTCAAAAGTTTTCCAAAACTGGCTCACCACAACTTAAAACACCATCAGGTAAGTAAGTAAGTGTGTATGTATGTATGTATGTATGTATGTATGTATGTATGTATGTATGTATGTATGTATGTATGTATGTGTATGTGTGTATGTATGTGTGTATGTATGTCTGTATGTATGTATGTATGTATGTATGTATGTATGTATGTATGTATGTATGTATGTATGTATGTATGTATGTATGTGTGTATGCGTGTGTGTAGGTAGGTAGGTATATATCTATGTGTGTGTGTGTGTGTGTGTGTGTAGTTGTCCATATATACGAACCTAGACGTGTCATTCCTATGTTTTGTACATGTGCAAATATTGCTAAGTATACTGCACTGTATATATCTCTTACTCCCACCACTACGTTTGACTTGGGTGATCATGCATTAACACCGAGAGAAGTGCAGGGAATTCTGGCAATATGACACTGACAGTTTCCTTTTTTTACTTTTATTTTGAAGTGTCGGCAGTTTCTGAAAAGGAGGAAGGGTTCTTTTCCAGTACTTCTAATGGTGTTATAGTGAAACTCATCAGAGGAAATATTGTTGATCAACAGGTTCGTACGTAAAATACTTAAATTGCATTTATCCTTTATTTGTTTAAATTAATTTATTTTTTTATTTGTGAATTTTTGTTTACTTGTTTGTTTGTTTGTTTGTCTGTTTGTCTGTCTGTCTGTCTGTCTGTCTGTCTGTCTGTCTGTTTGTTTGTTTGTTTGTTTATGCCGTTGCGCCTTTCAGGTCTCTGCGAGCATTATAAAAACTGCGCATATAGCAAAACCCAGCCTGTTACTCATCCATTTGTTTTCCTTGTTTTTTTTCAGACAACAGCCATTGTAAACGCTATTCAAGCATCATCAACATCTTGGAACTATGGAGTGATATCTGGTAGTATTGTGGGGGCAGCTGGCCAAACGTTAGTAGAAGATTTCAAGTCAAAGAATCCGGGGACATTGACTCAAGGTTCTGTTGTCAAGACACTACCTGGTAATTTAAAATGTCAACACGTGTATCACGTCTGTGTAATGGGAACTGATTGGGAGAAAAGTACGAACTGTGAGCAGGTAAGAGGGTCGCTTCATTTTAATATATACATTTTACCTTTTTTATTTGATGAAATAAATACAATGGAAGCTAGGTGAATAGAAACAAGTCGTTGTCTTGATCATCAAAACTCTTACAAAATTGCTACATTTTAGGGTTTAAAAAATTCTTACCAATGTTGCTACGCCTTATCGTCTGCCTCCACAAATTCTTATTTTTTAAACAATGCTACATCTTATCGTCTGCATGGGATAGTGATGAAGTACGTTGTAGTACGTAATACGGTCCCTGTCAGGACCTAGACTAATCGTCTGCCTCCACAAATTCTTCTTTTTTAGACATTGGCTACATCTTATCGTCTGCCCCCACAGCAACATATATTTTTAATAAAATACAATAACTAATATTTCTATAGTAAATCATAGTTTCAATGAATACCTTAAATTTTTAATATCAAGAAAATGTTCACAGTAAAGTTTCAATGGCAACATCAACTCCAAGAGAAACTGTGCAAAATCATTATATTATATTATATTATATTACATTATATTATATTATATTATATTATATTATATTAGCATTATTGGATTAGAACAAATACTACTTTGTGATTATAATGTTGACATTTCTATCACAGGTATTTCGTACCGCCATCAAAACGTGCTTGGAGACTGCTGAACAAGATCAAATTGACTCGATCTCAATCCCAGCAATGTGTACCGGAGGACATGGCTTTCCCTTAGACAGTGCTGCAAGGTTTATGTTTGAAGAAGTGATAAACTACAGTGAACGAAAACCCAATTCTCATATACGCGAAATACACATCATAGTATACGATAAAAATACCAGTGTATGTGAAGTAAGTGGCCGTTCAGGGATTGGGAATAATGTTGTAACTTATTTTATACAGAACTACTGTGTATTTGGTTTGTAGGGACGGAATAAGACTGCATTTGAAAAGACAATATTAATGACTTGAAAGTATTGTTGGCAATTAATATTTCTAGTAGATGTGTTGCATCATATTTCGATGTTCTATTTTGCTATCATAATACAATATCTCCCGATTCTTTCATTCTTGGTACATTCATAAATATTATGTAATTATTTATTCTATTATTATATAATTCTCAGATATTCATTTAAACATCATTTAAACAAATCACTGAAACAGTTTCTCAAATATACTAAGTTCGCTTAAAATGTATGTTGCCTGGGTTCACCATCTCTTATCAATAACGTAACTAAGTATGATCGAAAAAGATACAAACTATCCACGTGCACTGCAAACAGTCTTCTTCTCCACATACATACATACATACATACATACATACATACATACATACATACATACATACACGCGCACACTCACTCACTCACTCACTCACTCACTCACTCACCCACCCACCCACCCACCCACTCACTCACTCACTCACTCACTCACTCACTCACTCACTCACTCACTCACTAGGTATAACACATGTAACCGATATATCTTTTTAATGTGGCCAACTTTTTGTTAGGCTTTTGAAGAGGAAATGAAAAAGATGGCATTTTACAAGGATCAACTGATGAGCTCGGTCTATGGTAAGTGGCTGTCATTTAACCTGTCGATGTACAGTAAGTTGCTGACGTCACTAACAAATGTGAAATGAGATTCATAATATGTATTTGACATTCATAAATAAAACAATTAAAAGCAGACTATACAAGCGGTGTCCAAAATTTAGAATAAATACTACAATTTAATGCAGCAAATTTTAGCTCAACGTTCTCTTTCATTTTGAGACAGTGTTTCTGATACTGATAGTATCTAAGCATCATAGAGGACCTGATCTATTCAAACTTTATTTTGAAAGGGCATAAACTGTCATCAAGGATTTTATTATATATTGTACTTGTAAAATGCTAAAAATGTAATAATGAATGCAATCTATTTTATACCTGTAGATACAAAACAACTCCCTACTAACTGGTCACCAATGGCTCCAAAAGAGCGGTGTAAAAGTGTCCCCCTCGATTCACAATCACCCGAATACCAAGATGTAGTGAAACGTTTTCAAGCAACTTGTCCTAATACAATTGTAAAGGTGAGTTGACATCAAAGTCGTTTCGTCTTGGAAATCATTAGAACATTTACATGCAAAGAGTGAAAATACTAGTAACAATTGGATATTTACTGAACGTACAAGATTAAATTTACAAGAACCCATTGAAGCATCATAGACTTGTGTACTGAAGATTATCAATGCTGCTGGTATGTTTGTATTCACTTCCTTAAATGTATCAACAAACCATAACATAACCAAAATTATATACTTTGAGTAGAGACATGTTAAAGATGTCAAGATCACAGCTCTTATAATTTTTTATCATTAGTTTGTCTCTTAAAAAATCGAAGATCTTTGGCCCAGTATATAGTAGTCCAGTATCGCCTTCTAATACATTACTTCTAATATTTGTTTAGATCGAACGCATACAGAATCCAGCACTTTACTACAAATATGACATTTCGAAACAAGATATGGTAATCAAGAACCCTACCGAACAGCAAAATGAACAGTTATTATACCACGGCACGAAAGAAGAGACCATAGAAAAGATAAATAGCCACGGTTTTAATAGAAGCTTCGCAGGAGATGTTGCAGGTAATGATTATTACTTTATATAGCTGGTCTTATAGGTAGATGGATACCGGCATAAGCCGAATGACTGTCAAATAAGTTGCTGGGTTGGCAGAGAGAGAGAGAGAGAGAGAGAGAGAGAGAGAGAGAGAGAGAGAGAGAGAGAGAGAGAGAGAGAGAGAGAGAGAGAGAGAGAGAGAGAGAGAGAGAGAGAGAGAGAGAGAGAGAGAGAGAGAGAGAGAGAGAGAGAGAGAGAGAGAGAGAGAGAGAGAGAGAGAGAGAGAGAGAGAGAGAGAGAGAGAGAGAGAGAGAGAGAGAGAGAGAGAGAGAGAGAGGGGGGGGGGGGGGCAGGCAGACAGATTAACAAATTTCCCATTTTTATCAATGTTTGTGCTGCAGGCGCTAGGTTTGGTAAAGGTGTTTACTTCGCGAAGACAGCTCTCTTTTCAAGCGGATACACCCACATAGACAAGAATGGTAATTGCCACATGTACCAAGCCAGGGTACTGACTGGAGTTTACACGACTGGTAATTCATCATTGAAAGAACCACCTGCTATTGATAAAAGTAAACCAACTGATCTCTACGATAGCGTTGTTGATAATGAAAGAAATCCAGAACAATTTGTTGTCTTTAACGATGCTGTCGCATATCCTGAGTATCACATCATTTTAAAGTGATCTGCTGTGTTAAATAAACCATACAACCTGTGTTGCTATGTTAACAAGTCATATAACCTGTGATGCTATGTTAACAAGTCACATGACCTGTGATGCTATGTTAACAAGTCATATGACCTATGTTGCTATGTTAACAAGTCATATGACCTGTGTTGCTATGTTAACAAGTCACATGACCTGTGATGCTATGTTAACAAGTCATATGACCTATGTTGCTATGTTAACAAGTCATATGACCTGTGATGCTATGTTAACAAGTTACATGACCTATGTTGCTATGTTAATAAGTCATATGACCTGTGTTGCTATGTTAACAAGTCATATGACATGTTTTGCTATGTTAACAAGTTATATGACCTGTGTTGCTATGTTAACAAGTTATATGACCTGTGTTGCTATGTTAACAAGTCATATGACCTGTGTTGCTATGTTAACAAGTCATCTGACCTGCGTTGTTAAGTTAACAAGTCACATGACTTGTGTTGCTATGTTAACAAGTCATCTGACCTGCGTTGTTAAGTTAACAAGTCATATGACCTGTGTTGCTATGTTAACAAGTCATATGACATGTTTTGCTATGTTAACATTACAAGTTATATGACCTGTGTTGCTATGTTAACAAGTCATATGACCTCTGTTGTCTTGTTAACACGTCATCTTTGCAAACATATGTACATACCCACCATGTATAGTTGTCAGCAACTTTCAGAATATCGAGTTCAATTACTTGGTGAGAAATCTGTCACCATCATGTACACCCTTTTGTCATTTCAAATATTGTCCTTATCCAATGATCGAGATTGACCACATTTGAACAGGTTCAATATTCCATTAAGTTATAGTTGGATAGCAAAAAACAAAGATCAAGTTGAATCATTGTATCCTAAGAATGATGGATATTTGATCTTTTTTATAAAGTTTAATTGAAATTATGACTTTAAAAGGGCAAGGGGATACGAAAAAGACATAGAACATATGTTAGTATTTTTCCATTCCGTCCGAATCAATAACTTAGCACAAAAATCATGAATCACAAGTCAGTACTTATTGTGTGTGTGTATGTATGTATGTATGTATGTATGTATGTATGTATGTATGTATGTATGTATGTATGTATGTGTGTATGTATGCATGTGTGTATGTATGTATGTATGTATGTATGTATGTATGTATGTATGTATGTATGTATGTACATGTTGGGGATTTTATGTTGTGTATAGCAATTCATTGAGTAAGAGAGAAGGACTTTGTCTGTTTACACATTGTTTTACAAGTAGAAAAACTTACATTTTCATGAAAGTCTCAATCAATGTTTTATCCATGTGGCCGATGGAAATGTGTTTTCCTTTTATGACACCACATATCTTCAAGAATTGTATTTGATTTTGTTTGTAGTCATATTGAACACATATTGCCTGGCCATGAGGGCTATAGCACCCGTTTATTACACCCAAGGGACTGTGAGTTACCAGAATCACATGCTATTTCCCGAGGCCAAAGGCCAAGAAAAGTATATTATATTATAATTACAGATAACCAGGGTAGAATGTATAGCTGGCTTATATATCATAAATCATTGTTTCATAAAGAAATTCCTGTGAATTATTTTTATTTTATTTTATTTTATTTTATTTTATATTCTTCACCTCAAAAGCATGTGTACTTAAACTTTGAAATATAATAGATTCATTCGCATTCAAGCAGCATATAACACAAATGAACTGTTATTCCGTGGTACTTGTATGTTATAATTGTACTCAGTTTTATTTGGGGTTTATTAACATGATGACAGCTTATTTTCATAAATATTACAGTAAATCATGTATTAAACATTCTTGCAAACCAGAGCACATATTATTTCGTTTGAAGTAACAACAAATGTACCTCTCACTGAGTCTCAGCGGTGCGTCTTGGATGGTGCCGTAAAAGAGGCTGTAGTTTACGACGATGGTATTAAATCATTATAAATATACTAGAAATTATGTGCTGTTTCATTCAATGGTCAAGAGATCTACAACACATATACTTAAAGTTTGCTAATTTATTGAGGAAGCTGGAAAACGAACGTTTTTATTGTCTCACCTCGTCCTTCAACACCAGATGGCGATGTCATAGATATATCAATGCATAATGTACTATTATTACAAGAAGGACAGGTAGGAAAGATATTTTTTTATCTTCGGATCTGTTCAAATGTTCTCTTCATATTTACAGAGGTCAATAGAGACTTCTCATCGATATAATTGTACTTTCTCTACTATACGCAGAAGACATCGTTTAGAACGCTGTATTCGATAAATTCCACCATGTTGTTTTGATCACACGAGGCATTGACGTCTTCAAATCTCACTATTTCTTACACGACAAGATATTATGATTTTTGACTGACGTCATCACACACACCTGTATGTGGTCACACATTGACCAATCAGGTTTGAGGTTGTGTCCACGAATTAGCAAGTCATTGCGTGCAACAGGTCAGTGATTGGCCAATCTATTTTAACCATGTTTCACTTCCGGAACACGTGTTTTTGTCATCATATGAGATTTGGTTTGGATGGAAGGACATGAAGTTGAGGGGAGTATGGCTTTTTCCATGATTTCAAGAACAGACTGGTGAGTGAAACTGAATCCCTGTGACTTCTACATTTTTACATCGCCTTCTAAAAAATTTGTTTTCGTTCACAAGTCTTGCTCGGTAGGCCTCAAAATCCCACGCGATTTCACTGACCACTGAATTATCACTATGATATCGCCACTCAGTAAGTCTAATTATTAGCCATGATCTGTTCTAATTGCACATTCTACACCATTCCACGTAGTTATAGAACATATGATATGTCAAGTGTGGTACGTTTTCCAAAATATGTACCGCACTCGCATTTTGTCTGATGGAATTTTCTCTCCGTTTAGTAACATCTTAATATTGTCAAAACCTACGAAAATTATCAGTAAGTTAGAGACACCGTTTACCACAATTCTGACTGCTGTGTGGGTGTACAGCAATATCGTATGATTGTCAAATCGAATAATATATTGACCCCACACTGTAGTGTTAAAAAAATATATTTTCGACCCGCAAAAAGCCCTCGAATTTGATCACCATAAATTATGTTCTTTGTGGCTCTGGTTTAAGCAAGGCGTAGGCACTGACCTTAATTAACAATTATACAGTTTGATACTAGTTGTAATAGTTGTAACTTTGTTTTTGTTTTGTTTTAAAGTTAGTTTTTCAGTGCAAAGTTGAGTTGAATGAAATAGGTGATCCTTATAATGTATTACTATTATACGTATGTCTTGACTACTTAGTAGTAAAGGAATTCATTGAATCACCCCCACCCTCACTGAGCTGTGGCGGAGTATCTCAGTCACACATACTCATACTTGAGCTGCGGGCAAGTATGAGGCAACTATTCCCTACTGAGTGTGTTACATTCTATTTTAAATCATTGATGTGTGAGATTTAACTTTCTTATGTCTTCTTTACTCTTGCAAAATTGACATTTAACCGGTATAACTCACATGTTGCATTCTGTATGATCATACTTTAACTTTAACTACTAGTTTATATCCCTGTGTACGGTATTCTATCCATCGTCAAAAAATAAATGTTTGGTTCCGGTAACCCGACCCAATCTAGGTTTTTACTGCCAACCCTAAATATTTTTGTAGGTAATTCGAACAAATATTGAAAAATCGAAAGAAGAGAAATAGTGACATTTGATGACATTATCGTCTTGTGATCAAAACAATATGACAGAATACAGTGTAGCACACAATGTCGTCTGCATATCATATGAAAAGTGCGAACACATCGCATTATCGCAAACCAGAGTTATTATTTATACCACTACATTTCGAAATAAATATAAATGTGGGAGGCTCGATTAAGAACGTTGCCGTAAAACAGGCCGTGGTTTGCGACGATGACACATCGATCAGAAATGTCTTTTGACCTCTTTATATACGTACGTATACATTGTATGACAACCTGAACCAGACAAAAAAGAGTCCTACCTACCCACCACGCACCCTGTTTTGAAATTGGGCGTTATCGGAACCACACAAGTGTTTTTGGTTACAAGTAATTGTTGCTAGACTACTAGCACTTACGGAATCATTTTCTTAGGAACTATTCTGAGGCTTACCGTCCGACATGCGTTCATGGGCAAAGCATAGGTTAAATCATGTTTACTTTAATATGCAAATGCACTCTGAAACTTATTTAAAAAGCACACCAGAGTCGACACAAGTGACATGGAGATGATGAAATACGTATTCGTGTATTCTAAAAACGAAAGGGATGATTTTCTCAAAACTCGTCGTAGGGGGATAGCAACGCGCGTACTTTTGACTGAGAAACTGAAGAACGTGAAGAAAAGCACAGTCATACTGATAGGTCACTGGTGATCGACAATAAATAACAACACAGTGGTCATTGATAATTTCAAAATGTCTTCTTTTTGTCACTTCAATATATTTCTATAACTTTATGTAGAATACATAGAGATGAGACAATGACAATCATTGCATCAGTAATAAGTACAGGTTTCGAGGCAAGCTTTCACGTGACAACGTAGATATATCTAAGACTGTGACAAAGTCATGTCAAATCAGTGTACTAGTGCTCGCTAATAAAATTTAGCTTCGTTCGCACTTCACATAGCTTACAACATGCTGATAAAATACATGGAATTTGTCGTATGTATACATTTAACAGAGGTCAAAGGTTACATGAGCAGTAAAGATGAATCAGACTATCTTGATCTGGTTAAAGAAATGCACACTCTAAAGTTATCATAGAACTTAAATCAGAGACTACCGAAATCTATTTTCTTTTAAAATCTGTTCATGAAATATCGGCTAAAATGATTCAAAATAACAAAATTGCCTCCACTTCATAGAAAAAAATAGAAGCATCGCTGAACGCCCCAAATTATTCTATTATTTCAAAAGAACCAGAAATATGATTTCGTTTGAGAAAGTTTGGAGAGATTTGGTAAACTTTGATTTTCAGGGAATTTGTTCACCAACTTAGGCATCTACTACCTTTAATGATTAAAAAGAATATGTGTGTTCTTCTAGAATTGTTTCTCTTTTTGTCATCATCCAAACTAAGTGTCCAAGGGTCAAGCCCATGTTCAGTGACCTGCTCAGATCAACCCATTTCAACTGGTGGTGCTGAAGGGGCTGCTGACTGTTGATTATATTCCGTTGCAGTTGGTGCTTCGTAGGAGGTGGGGTATGTACTCTCTTTGGGTGGTGGTGGTACTTGGTATCCTGCTGGAGGGGGTGGAGGAGGTGGATACGGAGCTTGAACAGCTGGATATCCTGCCTGAGGTGGATAAGGCGGATATTGTCCCCCTTGTGGCGGTGGATACGTACCCTGAGGTGGGGGGTATGCAGGTCCTTGTGGATAAGTCACATTTCCGTGTTGGGAATATTGTCCTGGTTGTGTACTTTGATACTGTTGTGGAGGAGAGTCCTGGTATTGATATTTCTGTGCTGTCCCTCCTGGCATTGGTTGTTGATGTGTTGTCACGACAACGGTGGTTGACATGGTAGTGGTAGAAGGGACGTGACGAAGTCGCAGTTCCTCATTGACGCTTCCAACAAGACATGGCATTCTGATAATGTCAATCACCCATCCTATACCAAACAATCCTAACGTTAGAGTGTATATGATACCCCAACACGGACGCTCTAGGTAGTAATGATGCAATCCTGAGAGTGAGAGAGAGAGAGAGTCAGTCAGACAGACAGACAGACAGACAGACAGACAGACAGACAGACAGACAGACAGACAGACAGATTAACATGTTACTATATTTATCACTTCTGATATGACGTAGACTTTTCGTACTACTTGGCTTACGGTAAATTATAGGTAACGTTATGTAAGCCCGAAGTTCTTTTTCTAATGTGAACTTGGTCCTAAAATTTAACTTGTGGTGTTATCTCGTCATTCTGTTTGTTTATAAACACATCCAAAGCCACGATCACTATGTAATACCCACCTCAAATTTACAACACCTTGTTGGACTTGACTTATTTGTACGACGCCAAAGTTCATTTGGGGTAAATTCTTTCGTGAATCGTGAACATTTCATTTCAAAGATACTCTCTAGGTTTGCATGACATGGGACCCCAAGGCGTGGGATCCCGTAGTGTGTGACCTAAGGCAAAGGTGTGCCCTTTTAAGTTCAAGAGACATGGAATGTATGGAACCCACTGGAAACATGTATTTGGGTTATCCAAGTAATTCAACAAATTTGTACTAGTTTTAATTTGTATAGCTGTTACGTCCATTTTGTTGGTATTCTGAAATAAATAAATTAATCTAATCTAAATTAAGCTAATCTAATCTAATCTAACCCAATCTAATCTTCTATGCTGGTCTATTCTACAATTTATAGTCTCACGTATTATCATAAGGACGACGACAAATATGTCGCTATGAATAAATTATTCTAGTTCGAGGATATTACTGTATTAATGTAGTGAAATATGAAACACTTGATAGGACCTTTTGTCTTTTCATACTCGGGTAGAGAATAAACCATTCCAAAGATTTTAGTACAGTGGTAATATAAATAAGCTGTAGAAACGTGAGATGTTTTCAACTCTTTTGGACCAAGGACATTTCATCTTAACTTGTTTTATGTTTACCCACTGTAAGATATCTATTTCAACATCAAACAAGGAATTGGAAGTTAATAAATAATAACCATGTGATGTGTATGTACTAATCGATGTGAACATATCATACATTCCAAACTCTGGACTCGTTGGGAGGTCATGCAAGGAAAAAAAGGTCACAGTGAGGTCACGACAGATCAGTGTTTGATTACTATTTATCAGTGTGTTTGCAGCTTTACTTCCTTCGTATCATAGTTTTATACTTTAGTACATTTCAGAATGGTTTTAATTGAGGGGCAAGTAAATCTTAGTGGATTTCATGAGGCAATACACAAACGGAAATGTAAGTGAAAACTCGTGATCAGTTGTAGATGGGTGGGTGAATAATGTATGTATGAATGGACAAACAAACAGATGGCCGGCAGGTTGGCAAGCTGGCTGGCTGGCTACTTGAATGGATGAGTGGACGGACGAACAACCAACCACCATTGATGCATGGATGGGTGGATGGATGGATGGATGGATGGATGGATGGATCGATGGATGGATCGATCGATCGATCGATCGATCGATACAAATATTGATACAATTATTGAGTACTGTTATAAATATTCAGTTTCAAATTATTAGACTATCGAGCGATCTGTTCGATGTTTGATTGAACGAACGATCGATCTATTTATTGATTGATTAATTAATTAATTAATTAATTAACTAACTAATCGATCGATCGGTCTATATTTGGATATAGTATAGTTGGATGTACAGGAAATGTATTCCACACTGCAGCATAGGAAAAGAAATACCCACACACGTAGTATCTTCAAATGTATATCTCTAGACTCCACACTAAGTAGAATTTTATGAAATGAAATGTACTAGCATGGATTCCAGGCCAGATTTACGATATACCCCTGGCAATATAATAACACTAGTATCTGAGTATATGAACTGTGATAATGGTGACAGTTTTAAACCAAAACTAACAAAATACCTACCTAGCCATCCATACGGTATAACCAGTATGTACGCATCGTCCAATCGTTTTTGTGGTGGACGATAACGACCCTGAACCTGGTCATCTATTTCGTCGTTGATATCGGAGACGAGGCACGGCATTCGTATCATGTCCCACAGCCAGCCCCATCCTAATAAACCCAATGAAAACAAATAGAGAAGCCCCCATCCAACACGACCAAGATAAAAATGATGGAGTCCTAGCCACCCAAATGGTATTCCGAACAGGTAGGCCACACAAACGTTTTTATGCGCCATATTGGTAACTGTAGCACGGTGCCGTACAGCCAGAGGGTGAAATCTTCAGTTGTCCGTAGTTAGTCAACTTTAATGATTAACTCGGTGACGTCATAATATTATCATTAATTTGTATTCATGCGAGTATGACTAATCCACAACAACACAGATTACCAGTGTTAAAAACTATTATTTAAAACCGTCACTATCCATATGTACTTCGAGTGAGATACTTTTGTAAAAAATTAAACAAAAATAAGCTGTACAGGGTCCAAACTTCAACCTCTTTCAGTTCAAAGATTTTTCCAACAAAACGGAACAGCGCCATAACCCCAGCTCGCCCAGAGATCTATAGCTCACGTAATTATAAACACTGCAGACTCGTTAACATACATGCAATATCATAAATATTGGTTGTTTCGATCGTTGGCCATGGGCGCTGTATAGATCTCAGACCATCACAGTTTGGTGATCAGATACAGAATAGATATGCTCATATTAACTGTGAACACGGCCATCTACAAATACCATACTAGAACTTATAAGGGATTAATTCCCATGACTTTTGAAGGTTAGATTTTATTTTACTCGAGGATTGGAGATATTTCTTAAGCGTGAAATAGGTACAAATCTCTATCATATCTATGTTTAGGGAATATTCAGACGGAAATGTTAACCCATGCTTAAAGACTTTTCGTAAAAAAGTGAGCCACGCCATTTAGGCTGCACTTCTCCGTTCACCTTCCTATTGAAGAACCCCACCCCACCCCACCCTCCACTACAAAACTATTGAAGAACTCCCACCCCACCACCCTCCACTACAAAACTATGAATCTAACGATATGTATTAATTTTACCCAAATTACGTAAACACTTATGGTGACCAGCCTAATGAGTTTGTCTAGTTCCAAGGTGTGGTTCTAATTATTTGAATCACATACAGTGAATTGAATCACGTGATTTGAACTCACAATCTCCCCAGTGTAAAGCTTGTTATTGGATGACTCGGTAACTATAATCGTAATATTGTGGGCGCAGTATACAAACTGATGACCTTTGACCTTGATGATCAAGTCTGACGTGCTCGTTGTCTGAGATCTGTATCGTTGACGTACAAATACTCGTACTAATACTACGTATGTAGGTTACGGTCACAGGCGAGTGTTAAGGAGCCCGAGTACTATCTAGTAGATTACAGACTCATGAATAATTACTAGGAACTATTATTTGTTCTTCGATGACCGTCAATCTTTTTTGCTGTTCTTTTTTTTATCTCCTTGCCCTGGAGCTATGCATTATGGGAAATAAACATATCAGGAGCTTCTTCTTCTCTAACAGTAGGTCTTTGCATTGTATTGTGTAATCATTGTTACAAAGGGCCTAACATTATTCATTCCCACAATGCATTGCCAGAATGCATTGAATCATCCGCATCATAGTCAAAAATTGTATAAAATTATGCGTAAACTTGTCAACGCTATATAACAATCTTCAAGTTTATACTTCGCATAAATATACAATTTTTAAATATAAATATTCATTGAGGGTTAGTCTATATTTAGCTCAGATATTGTGTTGACAATGATGTTTGCCCAGACGACGATAGGGCAAGCCGCGATGGACAAGTGTCTATCAACACTAGTGTCCCACAAGGAACCGAAAGCGAGGCTGATGACGGAACTTTTTCGCCCAAAATTACGTCATTAAATGGTTCATTATTTTTGTCAGAGAGATACTACATACATGTCAGGTTTACTGGTGATTCTGAAAATAAAATTTAAATAACACAATCTAGTGACGTTAGCCCATCCCATGACCCTAATGTAAACATAAGCCTAATTTGTTACGGTGGCAAGGCTGTCAGTTTGACCTGGCCGGATTAGGAATAACCGCAATCATAAATATTCACACAATCATTTGTTTCCAAGGATACACATCGATTGGAAGTTAGTTCCAGACTAGCTGGAGGTGACGTATTGTCACATGTCACCTGACTTGACCTTTGGAGCTTTGGCCGAGGACAGCACTTGAAAGAACAATAGTGTACATCGTAACCCCACCACCCTACTGTACAGAGAGGAACACAGTGGACAGTTTTACTCTAAAAAAAAACACTTTTAATAATCACAATCATACCTAGTCGACGCTTCCCAAAGATCGGATTTGATGATTATCTCACAAAAAGGTTTTACCTTTTTTAATTGACTTATTCAGGATTCAAGCTTATTATGTATAAGTTAACGTTAGTATCTTTTTTTTAGAAAATAATTTATTATTGCACTCAAGGCATAGTTCATAAGTTCGTACGTTAATAGTTACATATTTTAAAAAGTCACGTGATAATGTCTGTAATAGTCTTCTGAACAAATAAAATTGACATAATTTACTTGTCAAATACAACATTTTTGAACAATAATATTGTTTTTCCAAAGCGGCAATGGCTATTTTCGTTTGCCCACGGTTAGAGTTGTGGTCCGGTCACGTATCAGCCATACATTGACCGTTGATGGCGCACCATCTGTCTCTGACGACATTTGTACACATTTGTATATGGGACCGTGGGAGTCGTCAGATGGAAACTTAACCCGTGAAATACCCGTTCACGTCATAGCTACTTGTAGTACCTCTCGTCCGTTCGTGTTCGTTGTGGGAAAAGTCCATCTAATTGAAACTGGGAAATTTCGTGCTAATTCTATCCTGTTTTGATACCAAGTGCGTAGATAAATTATTCAGTCCTTGAATGACCACTACATACTAGACTGCACTGGGAAAGCATAGACCTGCGACTTGTAGAGGAAACTAACGAAACCCTGAGTGCGACACTATTAACCTTTGGAATTCGGTAGTGCCTACAACGAACAAAACATGGAATTCCCGGTAAGAAACACTTATTTATACAAATAATTGCTTTTGCTTTTGGTGCTACAGTTGTTGTTGTTGTTGTCGTTGTTGTCGTTGTTGTTGTTGTCGTCGTCGTCGTTGTTGTTGTTGTTGTTGTTGTTGTTGTTGTTGCTGTTGTGTTCTTAACGTTGATATTGAGTGTTATGACAGATTGATGATCTGTCCAGCGAAACAAGCAAGACATCGTAAGTGATAGATGCAATAAAAAAAACAGCAGTGCAGAAATAAAAGCAAACCAAACTAACAATCAAATTGAAACATAAATTCACCAACACCTGTCAACAAAAATAACAACTTCGCTGACGATGTTTGCTCAGTTCTAGCTCTGTCAGTTTCCCTTTCTCTGTGACAATACGAGATTCTCTACCTTATTTTCAACTTTCACTTTATTTTTGTTGAATCCTGACAAATGAAATAACACTTTTCCAGGGAAATCCCCATTTCCTGATAATCTGACCTTTAGACCCGTTTCTACGAATTTTGTATCTAACTAGGGTGACGGTCAGACGACTGAGGGCGCTGCATGTGGTGACTCGTTTGCGTTGACGTTGTACGAACACATCTCTTCGAACGCAAATGAAACGAAAGTGAGTGTCCGTTGTGGTGATATTACAATGGAAGCTGTTGATGCTATAGCTAGTTCTACAAATGGTCATTTGATACATGAAGATGGTATAGCAGCTGCTATAGTCAAAGCTGGTGGCAGTAGCATCCAAAAAGAAAGCGATGATATAATTGAAGAAAGAGGACCATTGGACATTGCTGAGGTTGTATTTACAAGTGCTGGTAATCTACCATGTAAATACATATTACACGTTGTAAGTCCACCATGGAATGCAGACTTGGCTCGTGACGTCACAGACATGCTGTACGAATGTTGTATGAATTTACTGACAACGGCAAATGATGATGCTCAAGTGACGTCACTTGCTGTTCCCACAATAGGAACAGGTAAATTATCTGTAAAGTACTTAGCTATCCATTTAGCCGTCCATCTATTAAGTATTACCCTACATTCCATCAATGTATGTATTCATTCATTCATCATTCAAACCAACCGGTCAACCTACCTTCTATCCATCCCACTCGCAGACATCCATGCATCAACCCAATTGGTCCATCCACCCTTCCATCCAAGTGCAACCACCCATCAATCCATCCATCCATCCATCCATCCACCTACCCATCCACCCATCCAGCCACCTACCCACCCACCCATCCATCCAGCCACCTACCCACCCATCCATCCATCCATTATATGTCCATTCATCCACTTTAAGTCGACATTTCGGTCAGACTAAACAGAAGTCAAAAGTCTACATATCCATACTTGAAAGTGGTAAATTAGATCTCGAGGTAAAGGCTTTGTTTGTTAATGACACTCCTAGCATTGATAATAATTAGGTGGGGATTGATTCTTGGACACAACTGAACCAGCTGTGGTGTGAAAATTGACATCTTTGAAACCGCTTGGTCCAAATTATAGTCAAAAATCGTAAACATATGCAAAGATGTATGTCAAATCTCTACTGAAAAATCACGAGTCAAAACTACATGTTTTGTAAAAAGGGAGTCGAACCAGAGTATATGTACCAACCCATAGGCGTGTCCCATCCCCCGGGTCCCCTCCCCGGGAAATTTTCCAAATGTGTGACTCTGACAAATCGTTTCTATATAGTAAACGCTAGATAAATTGTGTTAGAAGTAGTTATACAACTCATTATCACTGCTATTGTGTTACAGGTATCTGCGGTATACCAGTTCAGATATGCGCAGAGACCATGTTGAGGGCTGTGGTGGCGTACACCTCAAACCCAACCACCAGTAAAGACAAACTCAGAGATATTCGGTTTATTGGTCTGGACTGGGACACGATGGAAGTCTTTAAATCAGTGTTCGAAGATATGGATCGCGGTACGCAGGCTAGCGTAGAAGAAGAGGCAGAACCCGGTGATAATTTTCTGGAAGACTAACAATGCACAAACTCTTATTTCTACCATTGACAATTCTTTGGGCCTAGGAAACGTGACTATGATTTGACTTGGGGAAACTTGATGGTTGGTTTTATGGAAACTTGAAGTTTGATAGCTACAAGCTACATTTGAAATAATAAGGTAAAAACGCTTAGTGCTCTAACATGGTCGAGTAAGGTAAAACTTTACAGACTCGTTACATGTAAGAGCCTGAGGTCGGTAACAATCTTAGATTTTGTTGAAATACTAATATACACAGGCAGTGTTAAATGTCGTCAAAACAGATAGAGAATTTAGAGTAATGTTCAAGGAAAACAAATGACCTACTGGGTATCAAATAAATACTACTGGTGACAAACCAAGATAGTTTAAAAAACATACTATAACTTCGAAAACTTAGTATCATACATTGAGTCGTGTATAAGTACAGATGGTCATTTACTTACACCATAGACAGTAGAGAAATGTCACTGTCTGTGTCTTAACATCCCGAACTGAATAGGCCTAGTAATTATCTGCTAACCTTCAAAACGTACATAATTTAATCATTCTGTGTCTCATTTTGTGTAAAAATTAAAGACGTTTATTACTATGGCTGTATCACTGTCACTGTCTTTATTGAGAATTATGTTATTTACATCAAATATATTATTCAATCCATTTGTCAATTTATCAACAATTGTTAGTATGGTGAATAAAATAACAGACGTTGCGCTATCTTTAGTAAGTATACGCTTTTAATCTATTTTCTCTCTCCCAAACCATTACCATCCATTATTTGATTGATAAACACTGAACAATTTGAACATTATATTAAAATATCCTGATTACACACTGCTGAAGTCTTGACTAGTCTAGAATAGTCCTTTGATTCAAGCAATAAATAAAAACAACAACTGGTCTTGAAATAATATAAATTAATATATAAAAAACAAATACCAAATACTACAAATAACATATATTTGACAAACCCCTTACTATAGTTGATCACAATGTCTTGAAATTATTAGAGTCAACAAGTGATTTGGGCCACCATATAAATTTTAAGTTTCTCATCGTAACACATTAACACTCGATTGCGTGATCAGAGACATTAAAAGAAAAGAAACATCGGTACAAATTTGACAAATATCACACAGAGCTGACATTTAGCACAGCCCAACGTCATCAGATAAAAACATCGACGATTTAATCTTCATTGAATATTGTCATGTGACCATCATCAGTACTAAAAAATATTTCACCATTACTTTGCACAACGCCCTCATCTTTCAAAAACGACATTACTTCGTCTACAATTTTCTTTGACGCGAACTTTCTGAAATGGAGAATTTGAGTGAGGAAATCTAAAATGTGGTTCCCGTCTTCAGATGTGTCTATGAAGCATTTGCTGATCTCGAACGCCTTTGGTTTGCTTACAACAGAGATGTGAACATCAGGAAGTCGATGCCGTAACATGTCTACCATGTCGTCTGATCCGAAGAAACACATATTGGGATCGTTGTAGTGTTTTCCCAGTTTACTGAACAATTGTCCATAGGAACCTGTAGGAGAAGATACAAAATTATTCTAAAATTACGATAAAAAATGTCTGACATATTTCGGAACATTGGATCTTATTTACTAAAAATAGCAAAGTTCATATCTGTTTATTTCGATTTGACCTAACGATCTACAAAGATATCCTACTCGTCAGCAAAGGAGCGAGTATAGCGTTATCTAATAGATTTGGTTTATCTACTAATCTCGAGTTAATAACTTGAGTATATAACTTATAATTAAGCATAATATTCAGATGTTATCACCAGAAATTTATGAATTCTTTTGAACCATCTGTTTTTTGTACATGGTCAAGTGTGTTTGTAAATGTCGTGACTGCAAAACTTGTCTATGTTATCATTTTCTGTGTTTGCAAATTTGCTCTTTTAATTTATTTTAGTTAATTTTTTGATGTTGGTTGGACACGAGTAGAAGTGCTCGGCATCTGTTTGTTCATTCCATTCACAGGTTATCTTTTGTTGTTATAGTTGTATTTTTATTGTTTGCTAGTTCCTACTTTTTTGTAATATGTATGGTTTTTCAGTCTTGTCTAGTCACATTGTTAATATTTTTTCATTATTGTGTAAATCACGTTTTGCCTGTGATGAAGAGTAATAAATAAAAAAGAAAATAAATAATGAGATTAGATGAGGAGAATTAGATCTATAACATTTCCTGTGACGTCAGAAATGAACACATTGACAATTTACATTTGACGTGGTCTGAGATAATTAAGTGGGAGAAAGGTTGCCTTTCATAATGAACTTATATTTAGATTTAATGACGTCATTAGAAACTTGACGTTAGAACAATTGAAATAAAGACTTCACATCTGATTTTGATGCCCAAAGCTCTGGTGTGATGTGTCTCGCTGTGAGTGTGGTGAATTCTGCATTGTAACTAAAATTACCATTGATATTTCTTACAAATATTTTCAAAAAAATGACGACTGGTTCAATTATAACAATGTTGCGCATGCGCATAGGCCTACCGTACTTTTGGGAAAGCAATGATCTTGGTTGTATAAGTTATAACATCTGAATGGTCTCTACTTACCACCAACCATTATATTTAGTAACCTTCCACCACGTTTTAACATGTGATACAACTTTACCATTGTAGTCTCCGGGTCAGCAAAATAGTACGCAGAGTGTACAATGTGAATAATATCAAAGATGGCCTTTTCATTCTTTTCAATTCTTTGTAGATATTCTTCTATCGTCTCGACATTGAATTCAAAGTCCACATTTTCCCATTCACTCTGTGAATGCTTAGCAACGGTGAGTTCTTGGAATTTCTGTACTTCACTTTTCACAGGATCAACAACTACATAGAATATCTGTTGAAATTGTTTGGAAAGATCACCTATGACAGGTATGTCCATCATCCCTGTCAAATGAAGCATGGTACACTGTGTCAAAGGTCAATGTCAAAAAGTCACACCTTACGATAAACCAGACACGATAAATCTAAGCGATTGGGTAAGAGTGTGTAAGTAAGTGATCGGGAAGGTATACCCATTGGAAGGTGAACACAGGGATGTACAACAGAAATAGGCCTCTTTTTCATGAAAAATCCCTAAACTTGAGTTCACTTTACCCATTCAAAAAATTCCAAAACATGGCGTCGATTGACGTGCACCGTGTCATCACCTCTAATACCCCTAAGGTGTTAGGACGCCACAAAGGGAACCAAGTGCGTGGTATTAGTACATATACTAGTAATTTTCAAGTCGGCGTTCACTCGTCTCGTTCTACATATTTCCTACATATCCTTCTAAGACAACACTTACTAACATAGTTCAATCATATAGAGGAAATGAACCATCAACAGTTAAAATCTAACACATTCTATGCTGACACAACGACAATCTTCACAGTTGTAACTTGGACAGAACCGTGACTTTAAAGGCATTTGCCTTACGACGATGAACTATCCCATCGCAGCCAGTTATATAAATATAAATATTACCTACCATTACCGGCTCCTACTGCCAGAACATGTAGCGTATCATTTTGAACAAATTCGAATGTCTGCATAGTTTCTCTAAAATATCTTCGGCGCTGTCCCGTCATGGCGTATTTATTTGCAACCTCTAGCGTTTTGAAGTACTGCTCCGGGAAGTGGACAATTGACTTTATTTCCATCGCCATGGTATCTAATGAATACAATAATAGTGTTGCAATTATAGAACTGAACTTAAACTTCGAATTCTTTGTCAACTTCTTTGACATATTATTGGTGATTGTGTAGGAGGGCAACGATAGCCTAAATACACAGTCTGTAATATTGACACTGTCACTGACTTATTATGAGTAACCAGTAAGACACATCTAAATCTCAAAGTTCCATTATCACCGCCCCCCCCCCCGCCACCCCCTCACATTGTCCTGTGTTGACGTACAGACTTATTCTCTCACTGGTTACTGATAGATCAGTGGCAATGTCAATCAACTTGGGTGGATGCTAATACTGGTTACTGATAGGTCAGTGGTGGTGTCAACCAACGTGGGTGGATGCTAATACTTGTTACTGATAGGGCAGTGGCAATGTCAATCAACTTGGGTGGATGCTAATACTTGTTACTGATAGGGCAGTGGCAATGTCAATCAACTTGGGTGGATGCTAATACTGGTTACTGATAGGTCAGTGGCAGTGTCAATCAACGTGGGTGGGTGGGTGGGTGGGTGGGTGGATGGATGGATGGATATTGGAATATCAAACCTTTCGGGGATTAATGTTTAAAGTCCAAAAATGTATTGAAACGACGTTCAACAACTGGTACACCTCTCCTAACGTATTTAGATATGATACAACAGTTAGATTTGGTAAATTTAGACACTTAAAAAAGCTTCAATATCCATATCAAATCATATGTTATCATATTGTGTTTGTGTCGATTTGTTCATAAATATAAGTACGTTTAATACACTGACTTGAATCTCAGACACCTAAAAGAAGTGGTCTGAGCTTGAATGGTAAAATGAAATCGTAGTCACAGGCTAATAAGCGAATTTAAATGAGAAAGCTTTCAGTAATTCAAATCAAAAGGACAAGAGTAATCTATTGCCTAAATTCTGACCCTCCTCGGTTCTATTTTCTGAAAAGTGATGACCCTCCTTCAATTTCCTCTCTCTCAAACTTGGCCATCCCCACAAAAGTTATAATGTGGTAAGAAGTGGAAAGGACGACGGGAAACTTAAACAGTTTTATCTAAATACATGTAAATACTATATGCAACTCATTTGGTATCATAATCATGTCGACGTCTGCATTTAAATTTGAATAAGTATACTAGTGATCCAAACTGTCCATCAGGTGGTAGATCAAATATATAACTCATTGCACGTTATACCTGTGTACTATTGAGTGCATTAACATGTTTACGCATGCGTAGTTCTCCATGGATGTTAGCCATTGCCCTAATATCTATCGACTTCTCTTCTTGAACTGACGATATTTGTTACGAATAAAATAACTAAGACTGTCACAGTTATTTTCCGACTGCAGACCAAGCATGATCCTGAAGTTATAGAGTCTGAATGGTGTACGAGTTTGTATGTATGGTGTGGAACGACTTTCGCTTCCCCTAAGCGACATAGCATAACATTGCAGGTGTCGTATCCACGAACACAATAGTATTATATAACACCCGCACATTTACTTTGGGTTTTGAATATTTACTTTTTTCCTTAAAATTCGATTGTCTAAGTTTGGACAGTGCCAAGTAAATGTTGACAACATCACAATTTTGTCACATAAATGCTACTTTGAAATTCTTATTCTATAAGGTCTCAAAAACACCTTTTGTCCAGATATTCTAAGTGAAAAAGTAGATGTCCAAAACCCAAAGTAAATAAATGTGCGGGTATTATATGTATAACGTAGTAGGAGTAGAATTGAATTGTATTATATGTAGAACGTAGTGCTAGTAAAAGTTGAACCCGACACGGAACACATACACATATGTTTGTGGGTAGAGGGAAGTGGAAAGTGAGTATTTGAATCCAGCAGGAGGGTATGTCTTAAAATGTAAACTTAACTGTGTCAACATACTAGAAATTCGTTAACAACGAGGATCTGTTTGTTTCTTTTTGTTCTCTGCCCACGAAAGAACACATGCAGTGGCAAAGGAATAATGGCACCTGACATATTGCAACTAAAATAAGATGTATCTAAGTCAAGAAAAGTTGTCAGCCGACGGTCAATACTTTTTATCCTTGACACCATCCCCGAACGAGATGAACGTTTACACGATCTATCTCAAAAGTATCTCAAAACTATATCTCACACCGCAACTTGTACACTCAACTGTATCGATCATCTAAATGCTTAATGACAGACATATTCACTGTCAACCTAGGGATATATATACCGAAGATATGTTTGATCAAAGTTCGTGTTGAAGTCGTTACGTTGCCTAAAAGTTAAGATTATAGCTACCTACATGTTTATCCGGTAGACTTCTCGCTGACGATCTTCACCACTGACGAGATATCAAGAACACCACACGTATCGTGATTGGAGTTGTTTATTTACTGACAACAACACCACCTACGGTGTGGACCATTTGATATCCTGGGGGAGAGGGCTTGGAAGATTAGGGGAGATGCCAAATGGAGTTGCTTGAAAAAAAAATCAGGATAAGAGTGGATGATGGGAAATAAAAGATGGACCATTGCTGCTAGAAAAAAATATCTTGGCAGGGAAATGATGCACAAGTTCGAGTGTACTGTTCAACCTGCTTGTACCTCTCCAACCAGGACACTTGTCAAATCATGACAAACGTTTTCAAACACATGTCAGGGACCAGTCAGTTTCGTTAGCATATGGTACATAAATATATATATATTTGTTCTTGTCTCTGTTTATTTCATAATTTTTTTAAATATTACTTCATGTAAGGGTTCAAACATAACTCTACATAAAAGTATACAAATACATATGCTTGGGATGTATCAAGAGACAAAGCGTTTATGTTATATTTGAACGTATATTTTTAGCCATTGTCGAAGTTATGGTTTATTGTATGCACATACATTTGTTGTATGGAAATTTAAATACAGCAGGGTGATTCATGATTTCGTTCAGTTGTTGAAAATAAGGTGACCCCCCCCCCCTTTATTCACTTTGTAAAAATGATGACCCCCCCCCTCTTCTTTGAGTCCCAAATTAAGGTGCCCCCCCGGCCGTAAAAACTGATCGCTCCCTAATGAAGTACACGTACGAGTAGAAGTTGAACCCGACACGGAATACATACACATATATTTGTGGGTAGTGGGCATGTGGATCCAACAGGAGGGCATGTCTAAACTAAAACATGTCAACATAGTTCATTAACAACGAGGGTTGGGGGTTATGTTTTCACCTATGTGAGGATCTGTTTGTCTCTGTTCTCAGCCCACTATAGAACATATGCACTGGCAAAGGAATAATGGTACCTGACAGATTGCAACTAAAATAAGTTGTCAGTCAACGGTCAATACATTTTAGCCTTGACACTGTCCCCTTATAAGATGAACGTTTACACGATCTATCTCAAAACTATCTCATACTGCAACTTGGCATTCACTCAACTGATATCGATCGTCATAATGATCGCAAAGAGTGATGATTATAGCTACCTACATGTTTATCCGGTAGACTTTTCGCTGACGATCTTAACCACTGATGAGATAGCACGAACACCATACATATAACTATATCACCAAAGTTAACTCTAGTTACAATATCCAGTCTGTCCATCATAGACACATTTCACCTAGTAAATGTTACCCCATTGACCCAGTCCACGTCACCCTTCTATGTCCACTGTGACGGATTTACCTCTGTTCAACCATAGAGTGGAGAAGAAACATCTCCATTGTCTATGGTTCATCTGTATGTGTTACAGATGACATATTCATAATTGTTAGTAGATTCCACATTTTGACTACATTGTGCCCTACTTCGACTGAAAAGTGATATCAAGGACATGGAATATAGATCACAAGAGCATACTTAAGTCTGTACGACAACTGTTTACATTTCACACATTCATATTAATCATTTACAATGTTATTTGGAATAGTCATTAAGGCATGGCAACTCCTAATCAAGACTTAATATGGTTTGCCTTGATTATTCAGTCATACACATGCATTATGTAAATTTGGACATCAATGAAAATACAAGGTAGTTTGCCCTTAGAACAGAAGCAAGGGGCACTTCCAGGGAGTCGAATGAACGAAGCTTGAATCACGATTGTGCCTCAGTCAACCCAGATGTATAATTGGGGACCTGGTAGGATAGAGGTTGTGTATGGTATACTATAAAATATTCCTAAGGACGGTCGGTTTTATTCCATTATGCTATGACCTTATATGAACATATAGTTCCACGATGCAACAAATGATTTTTTTAAATTACGCCCTCTACGGATGGAAAATAAAATAAAAAAGATTATAAGGTCACTGATGGTAAAATGATGACACCATGGGTGTACTAGGCTACATTTATTACATTTTTGCTGCAATTCGGAACTTTTACTGAAACAAGTAGTTCATACTTACATCCTGAATCTGTTATTAAGCATCACAACTTAAAGATGCAGTAGCGGCAACTTTAATGTGTTTTTTTAATGTTCTATTAGGTACAATAACTTACTCGTAATATCGTAACTCTTAACAGTATTGCATCACCTCAAGGTAAACATATTTTAGGTAGTTGTATACAAATCAAATCAAATTGAATTTGAGGTCCATACGGACACATCATGCAGCGCCCTCAACGATTTAACCGTATTCCTGTACTTCTTATGGATAATATCAACCACCGATTAATGTGTACAATGGCTAATAATTTGTACTTTGACAATATCAGTGAATTATATTGCGGTTGTTAGATTGAAAAATGATATTCCAGTTACCACTAGTGTAATTTTAGCGTGACATCAGATTCAAAATCAAGCTTTTGCTCAAAATTTAAACAAGTCACTACTGTAACACTACCTAGGGATAATATTGACCATAATTAACAGATACAATGTATTTTTGTAAGTGAATATATCTTTGGCTACTTGATGAAAAAAATGTTACAGTTGCATCTCGTGTAGGTATTAAAAGTATCACTAATATGTACAGACACACTTGTTGTGTTTCAACCGATCGACCGAGCCATCATTTTCAAATTGTTACAATGATAACAACTAAGATAGATAGGATTGGCATCACCATCTTTATACTCGACTCGTTCTCAATAGCCAGTAGTAAACTTACAATCGAACCAGTGAACGGGATAACAGTGTTGAATATATGGCAACTGACTTCATATATAGCGAAAATCGCATCGATTTTATCATAATTATTCTTTTGACTAGAGAAATATTGATCCTACAGTTTTAATATTGTAGTAAAATATTGAACGAATGAATAAAAACGTCATATGGAGATTGTAACTTCGTTGCGCATGCTCAGAGCATGTCTTTGCACAAATACTCATAACACTTCACTACATAGTATTTCTGACGTTTTATTCGGCATTCAATCAATGTACACATGTCCACAGTTATGTCGTTTATTATGGTTTCAATCATCTTTCATATCTTTTTTTTAAAGAAACTAATATCCGACGGAACATTGAAGATCAAACAACCAAAGGGTGCCATCGATTTGTATTGATCACCAAATGCCACAAATAAGTGAGTTTTCGTGATGTCACCATAGTTATACTAGTAGAAGTAGCTGGGAGAATGGGCAATCACGAACATATGTTTATCATATATGGTACACGTTTTGACACTCACTTTCTACTAATAGCTTATCTCTGTCACATTTCCAACAGCTGTGGTATGGTGTTACCATATATACGATTCTAATCCCACTGTGTTACGTGACGACAGCTGCCATTAAGGGGCTAGTCATTTTTACAACTTACTGGGTGACGGGGGTTGAGATACAACACTTACCCGCATACTCAAAGCCATTTACTACTAACTTCTCATAGCAGTATTTGACATAATTTCATTGTTGTATTTTCTTGTGATAAAGATAACAAAGAGAAACTTTTTATAGAATCTTCCTACCCCACCCCTATACCAACGCATCCTGGCCCTAAAGAAACAACATTCCGTGCACTACCACCACCACCACTTCCCGCTTCAAGAGACAGTTATCCCTTTCCACAAAAACACCCCTCCCAGTAAGAAACACGTGAACGGCCCTTGTCGGGTTTTTATTGTAATTTTCGGACATCACTGGTAACCTGTTGTAGCATAAGTTAGTGATCAATTATCACGAAGTAATCAGATAGTACAGACGGAAAAGTTGCCAATGAAAGCAGAACAGTTGTTAATACGGATCGCAAGCAATGTTGTTAATACGGCGATGGTGGCAAAGATGTGCACTATTGGGTATTCTAACTCTCATAGCATCTTTCCTATTTATTTACTCACCAGGTAAGAATTAAGTTTATGTTTTACATGTATCAATATACACATGTAAATAACACAAACTACAAATTTGAAACTAAAGGCACGAAAAATAACAGAGAGTCTGGTTAGACGTACTCCGTACAGCCAATGGCGTTGACAGTACAAGGATAATATACATGCATATCTATAAGTATTATGAATTCAGTTTTTCCTGCATATATATGCATTAAATTGCTGTAGAGACAATTTAAATCATAAGTTATACTTCTCTCCATTATTAGATCATACTGTTGCTATGGTAATAGTTACCGTCGAGGCACAGTCGTAAAAAGACAGTCAGCAATGGTAGACCGTTTCTCTGACAAGTGAAGTCAATAAATTCAATCGGCTCGATCGATGTTCTGACCGATAACTCTCAGTAAAGGTTATCTATCACCACATTACAAATTTGACATTTTACACTCAAAAATGCGATTTATGATATACACTACGTATAGACTCACTGTATTGTTATATCGGGTTTATCCACATGAATTTTATATCTAGGATTCAAATGTTAACACTAATCTTTGGATGCACTCAAAAACCATGTCATCGAATCATTCATTCCATACACAAGTTCTCTTCTTCCACTTCGATTGCGAAACAGAGAAGAATGAAGTATGAAATACTATTCAGAGATTTTTTTCAAGAGAACCTTTTTACAGCCGTGAAAAGGAGTACTTATTTCGAAACATATAACTTTTACTTTAGAGGCTGCTTTGTACATTAGAATCCACCCAAGTGGATTGACACTGCCACTGACCTGTCAGTAACAAAATACATGTAATATATAGGAGTACTTATATCGAAACATATAACTTTTACTGTAGAGGCTGCTTTGTACATTAGAATCCACCCAAGTGGATTGACACTGCCACTGACCTGTCAGTAACAAAATACATGTAATATATAGGAGTACTTAAATCGAAACATATAACTTTTACTTTAGAGGCTGCTTTGTACATTATAGAACCCAATATATGATCAGCTGTAAACGTTGACTCAAACTAATGTGTGTACTGTACAGGAACAAAGATTCCATGGAGAGACACCCGTCAGAGTCAAGGTGACTCCAACAGATCAACACCAACGGTTATTGGCTGGCCTAAAATATCGCCATCGATGAAGAAGATTTTGAGAAAATCTGTTCTGATTGTTGCCGGCAAACGAACCGGGTCTTCTTTTTTCGGAGAGTTCTTTAACCGTAACCATGACGTGTTCTACTATTTTGAACCGTTGGAAATATTCACTCGTCTAGTTCTGACTGGACAATTGTCTCCAGATTTATTTGATGCCTACGCGACAGACACACTTCTACGGATATTGCAATGTGACTTTACTGGGATAGTGGCGCAATGGAAATTTTTAAGGAAACATGGATGCACATGTTCAAAAGCCATTGCTTCTACAGAACTATGTCGGAAAGAATATGAAAATAGCCAAAATTGGACAATTCCATCGTCCCTTCAGAGAGAAATACTCGAGTACGAATGCCATCAACATAATATCGTTGCTGTGAAGACAATACGAATATACGATCTAAATCTGTTACGTTTTATTGCCATGAACCACAACATAGATTTAAAAATTATTCAGCTTGTTCGTGACCCAAGAGCTGTTTATCACTCTAGGGTCGTCCTTAATGCTCCTAATTATGATTACCAGAGGAAAAAAACATGTTTTGGCGAAATGGAAGATTACTGTCGAAATGTGAAGAAAAGTATCACCATTGGAAAATCAGGGCAAAGCTGGTTAAAGGGCCATTACAGATTGGTGCGTTATGAAGATATTGCTACAGGCAAAATGGACATGATGATGGAAATTTATGAATTTATTGGTATTGAACTTAGTAGGAATGTCAATGGTTGGCTACGCTCTCTCAATTTATTAAAAAATAACACAAAAGTAAAAGGGCCCTTTTCGACTATGAATGGAGCTGATAATGCCTTGAAACTGTGGAGGAAACAAATGAGGTACCAAACGATTGAAACCTTGCAGCGTGTGTGTAAAGACAGTATGGAGTTACTGGGTTATAAAATATTCGACACTGAGCTGAAACTAAGAAACACAAAATTCAGGTCTTTCTAAGTGTCTTTGTCGTAATATACTATTAATGACATTCACTCTTCAATATCATTCTTCCTTGAGGTTCATACAAAGAAAATACGAGTGACATAAGGGACCTTGTCACTACAAGTCAAAGACGGGGTCTATTTAAAGACGAGTAGCGGCAAAACCTTTTTGTTGTGTGTCTGTTCTGACTGAATGTAAAAATGTAGTGAATAACGTTTTAAGAAAAGAAAATAGCGTTTCAGTTATATTAATGGCTAGAGATCGACAGTTAAATATATCATTTCTTTGCTGTCTCTAACTAGTGAGTCGTGATAATGTAAGAAAGTTTGATATGTTGTTGAATCTGATCAAGGTCTATGTATGTGTGTTATAGTATTATAGTACCTGCATGTATGTATGTATGTATGTATGTATGTATGTATGTATGTATGTATGTATGTATGTATGTATGTATGTATGTATGTAAAAAAGAAATGCATAAGTAACTAATAAACCAGTCCGTATATATAGCTGTTAAATCCGACGTTTCGAATAAATATTCTTTTTCAAAGGAAAAATTGGCGAGACACAGAAATGCCAGGTCAAAACCCGAACATTTCTAAATATATTGGAACAAAACCGCGCGTGATATATATAAACGGTTATACGTGGGATAAGTTCTTAAATTCGCACGCACCAAATAGAACCCAATAGAATATATATATATATATATATATATATATATATATATATATATATATATATATATATATATATATATATATATATATATATATCCGTTACACTGAGGTTCTGTCTATAAAGAATATCAACATGAACCATATATCTTTACCCTGAACAGACTGATCTCCTTTCATCGCTGGGTCTTCAGTTCTGTCACACTATAAATACTGGAGACAACAGCTATTGTCATGTAAATTGTGCTCTTGTCTTGGAATGGTATGAATTTTAATTTATTAAGTCTATTTATTTATTTATTTATTTATTTATTTATTTATTTATTTATATTTTTCTTGAAGGAATAGTGGCAGACATTTCTGAGACCAAATATCATGATATGATGAGTTTATCTCTTTAAACTTTGATGCGAATAGACCATAATTATAACAACTGTCAATCTTTGTTTTAGTGTGTTCTTTATTTCATTTACATTTGTACAATACAGATAATTCATGTTCTTCAACTGCTGTATACGGTAATTAAAATAATACACTCCAACATAAATTGTAAACGAGTGGCTTCTCCCCTTTACGTTCTAAAAAATATATTTATAGTGAAGCTTGGAGTTGATGTTAACGACCTCGTAGGTAAGATGATTCATGAAATAATTTCTCTCTCTCTCTCTCTCTCTCTCTCTCTCTCTCTCTCTCTCTCTCTCTCTCTCTCTCTCTCTCTCTCTCTCTCTCTCTCTCTCTCTCTCTCCCCCCCCCATAGCCTTTACTACCAGCCCACAAGTCATGATGTTATCGCAATACTCCAAATACTGTATGGGTTTTTGTTAATTGTAGTGTGTGAAACAATAACTAAGATAAGTTTATTTGAATATGAATAGAAGGTATTACGTAATTAAAAAATAAACAGGTGAGTGATTGATGAACACATTTGGTTATTTGCTATGGTGATGGCAAAGTGTAAAGACACATCTTCAAAATGTATCGAGTTGGTGGACCCCAAAATTATCACGTACGAAAACCGAATGGCTGGTTCGAAGCGTTTCTAACGATACAGAAACGTGTCCCCACTGGTATGTGTGGAGGTGTTTGCTTTCCTCTGAGTATATGTGTAGTAAGTGCGGGGAAACCAGACCTGATGCAAAGATAGTTCAGCTGCTATAAATAACGGCTATGTATTAGATGTGTACGACCATGTCGTAGAAGGAATGGACTGCGAATTGGTTCGAAGATTCAAAGTTATTTATATCAATATCTGACGGATGGTGATTCCATTTATTTCAAGACTAAGTGCAAGTGAAACTTAGTATCAGCGAATATTGGTACAGTCTTTTGCCTGGAAGTATGCACGATCACTGTAGAACATAGCATTGACCATCGGCCACCCTGCTGGACAAAGGAAGATCGTCGTATAGACGAATATAACCGTGAGAAAATGGTTGACGGACGGTGGGTCTTTGATGACGGACGGTGGGTCTTTGATGGTTTAGAAAGGGATAGCGACCAACGAAATATTTTCCTCGTTTCAGTGGACAAGTGGGATGTCAATAATTTACTGGCGATAATTTTGCACTTGATAAAGCCTTAAAATAACTAGTATATCCGTTTGCTAGAGGACGCATGATTGTCTCGACAAGGCTGGATACATACATTTAACTGTAATCCACGTACACAGTGAGACCTTCAAATCAGTACACAGTGAGACACCTTCAAAGGATCCAAAGACAGGGGCATGCATGAACACTCTGGAAGGCAGTTGGATTCACGTAAAAAAAGGTCTGCCTCAATGTTGGTCAGTTGAAGACACAAAGTAAGTTTACACCAGTTACTTTGCCAAGTGGCTGTATTGTCAAAAGTATGGGCCTAACTGCAAGTCGACACTATTTACTGAAGTCGACACATTAAATGAAATGCAATGCCGACCCAGTTTCCGCTGTAATACAGAGTGTAAAGGTTGAATATTGCTACCGTTATCTTCTTTTCTGTACGTACATGGAATCTATTATTATTCATAAGATGGCATTATATGTAAAGAATATTAATTTTATTATCAATATGGGAAGTTTTTTATTAAGCTCTGATAGCCTAAGTTAAATACTTGTCTGTGGTATCGTGTTTCCATGGCAACTGTTGTCAGTTTTGAAGTTCAACTTATTATCCTTGACTGGTGTGTTATCACATCGTGTAGCTTTCAGTGCCATATCAAATTAAATAGTCCTCTCTCGTATAGTAGTGAGAATGTCGCCTCCAGTGTCGAATTTATCGACTCGTCAATAAGATTTCAATCAATTGGTTTACTGTCATTGCGGTTTTCAACATCGGAGAATCACTTATTTTGGAAAAACAACCAATCATGACACGTGCGGAAATTACTGATCGTTGCCAATCACGTGATCACTTAGATATAGTATCTTGTTACGCCAACCATCTTCTGACATAGTTCGTTTCTACATCTTCATTTACCAGTCTTGCATGGTGATGTCACCAGCGTGAACATCGCTTTCCATCTCGCGTTCGTTCATTATTTACGTCGTATATTATTAAGTGGACAGGATGACTTCGGAATCCGGGATCGCAAATCTCTCAGATGTTTCTCGGCAAGAGAATGATGCTGCTACTGTGTATCAATGCGAAAAACCGTGCCTTGGAAAGATAGACGCCGTTCTAACACCTTTGATATTCGCTGTGACTTTCATAACCAACCTATGTACATTGGTTGTTATGGGGAGAGCAGTAAATGCGAAGTCTCGCATAGCCAATATTCCAATTTTGTTAGTTCTATCACTGTCACTTACAGATTTACTTATTGCAGTGTTGGGTGATTCGGTGTGGGTTTTTGCTCATTTTGGTGGAAACTGGCTTGGGAATGGCCAATCGTGTCAGTATGCAGCTTTCATAATGATAGCACTCAATACTCTTTCCCAAAGCCTTGTGGTGTTAATGGGAATTGAACGGTTTCTGTCGATACGAAAACCGTTTTTTTACGAGAAACACGTGAGTGCACACACCGTTATCACGTCAATTTTAGCCCTAGTTGCATTCTCTGCTGTCAAAGCCGTTTTAATGTTTTTCAGCATCCGTGAGAGTTTGATGTTATTTAACGAACATACTCAACTCTACTGTACTATTAGCATCGGACATACAAAGGCATTTATCAAACTCTATGTCTATTGGACTGTCACTGAAGAATTTATTCTCGTTTCCGTCCTTATTTTCTGCAACATAGCTGTACTCAGCTCGATGAAAAAGCTAAAGCGAATGATGTCAGTAATATGCCCTAGGAACAAAGAAGATTATTATAAACAAGTTGACATGATAAAGGGAATTCATGCTGAGTTTTCACGATTGATGGTAGCAATTACGATAGTGTTTCTCATCACCATAATACCGTTACAGGTAAGCTACTAAATCAGTTCTACATCTCATTCATAGCTACATAGTCTACAACTAATCCCGTTTCTACTTCTATCTCTCGTAAGAAGAGGTAGTGTAATGGTAATATTAATGTGAGTCTCTGTGTGTGTATGTGTGTGTGTATGTCTGTCTGTGACAGTGTGTGTCTGTCTGTCTATCTGTGTCTGTGTGTCTGTCTGTGTCTATCTATCTATCTATCTATCTATCTATCTATCTATCTATCTATCTATCTATCTATCTATCTATATATCTGTCAGTCTGTCTGTCTGTCTGTCTGTCTGTCTGTCTGTCTGTCTGTCTGTCTATGTGTGAATGTCCATCATGATCAGTCAGTATACATCATATCTCCAACATCACAGGGATGATTATGACAAAAGTTGGCAGACAGATTTTGGAAAACTTCGTACATATTAATTAGTATTATTAGTTAATTTTGACCAAGATTTGACTATGATACTGTCTGTCAGGAATATTTTGTTTGACAAACCTAATATTTGATACAGGCATATACTATTTGGTCAATCAACATGCGACTAGGTATTGGCTGAAACGCATGCATACTAATCTGCCTCTAAACCATACTTTTGCCAGTTTTTTGATGATTTATGTGTACACTGATTGAATTATGTTAAATATTACTTTCTTTGAGGAAAGTCGGTTTGTAAGCTCTTGACGGTTAAGATATTCAGCTTAGACGGAGCTTTATCACATTCTTTAAATGTGAGAAAGTTAATTAAACTCAAGATTCCGTGTGTTTGCCAGTTCTCTTTTAGTTTCTACTTGTTGTGGGTGTTCGCTGTTCTATCTCCTAGAGCTTTCTTACGCCCCGCAATTTCTTTCTCTTACAAAGTGTAAATACAACTAAATTGCTAGTTTTGAGCTCACGCTGCCGCGCCTCATGGGAATACTGTGATATTGTATTAAGAGGGAAATGTATTTTAATTAGAAAGATTACAGAATATAGGTTGCAGTAACCTTGTCATCTATATTTTACAATGAGAAGTAAATAGAAATTAATTTGAAATGACTGACGATTTTATATTCTCTATGACATTATCGAAAATCAGTCCTTCAAAAACATCTGGCTAAAAGCAACATATATCACCAAGATCGCAATTCCTATACTAACAAATACATGCATATACACAATACATGTATTGATGGCTTTATCATTAAAATCAACATTCATATACAAATGCATTTATACGCAATACGTGTAGTGGTGGTTTTATCAGTAAAATTTCCCCGGTTAAATGTTTTCAGTGACAAATCATGTGACTTGGCTAAAGTGAGAGATACAGAACAAAACAAGAGTCTAATCAAATCAAATCAACGGAAATTAAAGGATAGTCATGTTTGACCTTTGACCTATCACACCGTATTATTTGCATGCAGAGTAGGATATAAAACAGTCAGACGATTGTAAGCCGTGACGTCATAAGTTACAGTATGTAGAGCATGATAAGATAATGATGAATATTTGCAACAATTTAGAAACGATGACAATACTGAGTAAATTATATGGTTAATACTTACACTCTCATCAAGTTATGGCACAGTGCGACTAACTAATACAGGTTTTTACAATTCTTACACAGTCAGCAAACCTACAAAATCAAATCTTGTCATTTTTACAATCCTAAGATCTAAACACACTTAAACTTGAAAAGTTGAAAAGTAACGCCTATTTATGTTATAGGTATATGATCATCTTACTTTTTTCATGACCCTATTTGGTATACTGAAAAAATAAGATAAACTGAACGTCTGAAAAAACTCTCAAATGTCATCCTGTTCACTGAGTAGATTAGCAGATATAAAGATATGAAGTGAGAAACCACAAGTTGTCATATCGTAACGCTGAAATGACTCCATCGCTGACAATGTCCTGAACACTACTGACTGACTGACTGACTGACTGACTAACCAACTATAACTAATTGACTGTGACTGACTGACTGACTGACTGACTGGCTGGCTGGCTGGCTGGCTGGCTAGTTGACTGGTTGACTGACGCACTGACTGATTGATTGATTGACAGACTATATAATGGAGGTGCTTCTTTCATCAATTCACCAATAAATGAGGTGTTTACTCCTTAGGGATTTTACAAAGTATGAAACTGTAGCTGTTGTGTCGAAATAGGTCCATACTATCGGTCATAATTGTAAAGCGTTGTCAACAGTATAAGGGAAAGTACTAAATAGTAACTTCCATTATTTTTTCACTTAAAAACTACAAAATTGACAAATTTTACCGGAAGTACAGTTTCTGTATTTGTTTATTATAAATATTGTTCAACTATCTCAAAAGACAGTTTGTAATTAATTCATCATTTAATCAAGTACTAGTATTACAAGCAATATAAAAGGACAACCAATAGAAAACAGTGTGACAAAAGGACAGCCTATAGAAAACGGCGTGACAAAAGGACAACCAAAAGATGACGGCGTGACTTGTCTTCCTTTTCTACTCCAGGCGAAACACTAAATTTAGATCTTTATTGACTTCTACTTGTACGCTCCGAGAAACCAGGAAACAATTAACTTTAAACGATGTATTTTATTTCTCTAGTGTCTTTGATATTACCTAATATAATACATTAACCTCCGAGTACGTGATGAAGTAGAGATACTCCGTAACTCATCTGTAAACGCTCGATCAATTATTATCGATCTGTTAAAATGTGTTTGCTAGCGGCACAGAATCGATTTAAGATATTCAGTGCTACCCTGCAGGTGTGAACATTTTAAATCGCCTTTTTAGAAAGTATTGCGTTATTGCCACAATAGAGATGATAGATTGTTGACAGTTTTTGACGTCTCGTTCTACAGACTTGTTTTATTATTCGAAGTAATAGAAGTGATCTGACAGATTAGTCTTAGTGAAATAACGAATATGAGTTGTTCATGTCATCGTCTAGCCTAGTACACTATCTTCCAAAGTGTATCATCGTTATAGTCATGGATACAATAGTAGTATAATTTAACACCTGCTTCATTTCATAATGTCTGTGATCATCTTGCACAAGCCATTTCTTCGGCAATATTTTTCATCATAAAATTTACGAGAAATGACAGCGAATAAAACAAATGCATTTTTTAAAAATAGTTATGACTTTCAACGCCTCCAACAGTATCAAAAATGATGTTTGCCAATAATTACCATGGCAATTTCTTTATTTTTGTCAGAAAATATGTAACGACAGAAGTTGGAAAAAAAAACTCATTCAGTATTTTATTCGTGACTAATGCACACATTACAGTACAGTACAGTACAGTACAGTACAAGTGAAGTACGTAGTTGCACAATATTCCGTGGAAATTACATAGTAATGAATCCAGTATAATAAAAAACTGGGTTTGCTTTGTAATTGTTTTTTAATTTGTTCTTCTCCCTCCCCCTTATATTAGTTCCTACCTCCCCCCTTATATTAGTTCCTGCCCCTTTATATTAGTTCCTGCCCCCCCCCTTTATATTAGTTCCTGCCCCCTTCTTTATATTAGTTCCTGTTTACTATACAGTTAACTTGAAAATAAATTCAATTGTAAAGATAGTTTTAATATCCCAGTGCAATATAAATTTGAGATTTGCCAAATTAAATTTGCAGAAAAATAATATTGCTTCATATTTTTGACTGGAAAATTGTGGATAACATCTTTATTGTTATTTTTCTGAATATATAAACGACACTTTCCGAAGACTTACATGGAACATTGCTATAAAGCATTATAATTATGTACTTGTACATTTGGATTAGATAGTGTAATGGTAGAAGTACTTCAAGTCAAAACGGGATTATTAATTTATATTTATTTAAATTATAAAATTGAAGTCAGTGGATATTAGTTGATATCTTTTCAAAGGGACATTTCAATCATTCCCATGGGAAATCTATTAATGTTGATATTTTAAAATCCATTTGTCAATTTGTTTCTTGTACTTGAAAAAAGCCTTTTGTTAAATTCCTGGAGTAAAGAAATAGTTATTAAAATGACAAAATGTACAGAACAGGTACAATAGGTCCACTGATGTGTAACATCTCTTTGTCTCAGTTTTTTATAAAATGTCGCGAACAGCGAAGGCGAATTGAAAATCTTGCAAGCGAATGAAAGTGATATCACAAAGAGTTTCATTAACACTTAAAATTTAGCACAACTTTGAGGAGCTGTTCCGAAGATTCTCTTCCACACAGACAAACTTACCAGAAACATAAGTATCCACTGTAAACTCGAAACGTGTATGACCGACCAACGTATTGAACCTTAAAGTTTCAATACGGGTGAGAAATCGATATTTTTGCAAGTAGGAAAAAATTGTAAAATGTTCATTAATTTGAAATCCAAAATAGATACGTATTTGTCATGCATATCACCACTTGAAAGGGAAACGTCTCTCCTGGAAATAAAATTATTTTCATAAACATTTAATATTAATGAATATTCATCAGAAGGTAATAAGCACTGAAGAGTTATAAATGTTCATGTTTGCTGAGACCCACAAGGCATCAGTTTACCACTGAAAGAACAGTGACTAAACACCTAGAAGTGAAAAGGAGTTTTAATTTAGTGTTTCTTGAAAAACGAACGAAATGTATGTGATGTGAAATCATGAAATAACTCTCCAGAACTCAAAATTTACGAAGCTATTTTATTTTCTATAGTAGCGTTACCCTTTCCGAAATAGCATAAAATAGCAGTGATGTACCAACTATTGATAGACATACAATTATACCCAGTAAGCACAGACATGCGCAGTACAAAACTCACATGTGTCTTTAATATTAAATAAAAGCATAGATTCTGAAACAATACCTTGAAGTAAGATCGTAATCATATACATTAACTAAAGATAAGAAGTTAAACAAACATTCCGAGATATTATAGTATTGTACTGTGTGACTTTCCAATCGGTGATTTTAATGACCCCTATGTTCGGTACGAAAGGTGAAGATGTGTTGTCTCAGCGATAAAATAAAATAAAGTGTATATAGACGTGCATACAGATTATCTCATTAATATATCCTACGGGTCACGAAATTTGAAATTCATGAAATATACTATTCCAGAATTTTTCTAATCATGTGAATCATTACAAATTCATTTGGGTTACATTGAATTAACATACGCCACATTATGAATTTAGAATTTTAAAGGAATCTCCGCACTTACGTGTAATATTTGAATAAACTTGGTAATATGTGTATCTAACCGTATTGAACATCTTGTGCATTGTGATCCATGTAGGATAGAATTCTATAGTATTCTTTGCTGGTATGTAATATAAGGCAATATTAGGAATAGTAAACATATATATGGCTAGATGAAAGTGGAAGTTTTGCTGGGGTGTAGACATTTGTTATAACAGCGTGTTCGTTAATTATAGTCCATAGTCAATCAGTAAGAATTTGTAAAGCGCCCAAATCCAATACTTCATAATGTTCTATGGCGCTGAACAGGAACAATAGTAGATCATTGTAAAAAGTTAGAAAACTCTTGTAAACAGATGCATCTTGATATCCTTCTTGAATGTATTGACAGTGAGTGATGGATGAAGTTCAAGTGGTACATTGTTCCATAAGAGGGGTGTTGCTCACGAGAACGCACGCTCACCATATTACTTTGTATTACAACGTGGTACACGGTATGATAAAGAGGTGTCTGTGTTATATACTATACAAATAAACTTACACCTACTGCATACAGCCTCGTATCGGATAATTCAGAGTCCAATCTTTACTTTGTTGAAATCAATATATATGTGTAATTCTTACCTGTCAGATGAAAAAGCCAGATATAATATAATAATAATCAGTTATTGAACAAAATGAACAAAATTGAAAACTGATATAAACCTGAGTGAGAACAACACCAGCCTTACAGTAATCGTGTTAAATACAGCTCTCTGGGTGATAATTCGATATATAATGTGGTTGTATTGATAACGTCAAGTTGATCAAATCAATACTGCTCTGCTGTGATAGATAATTCGGTATATGATGTGAGTGTCGTGATAACGGCAAGTCGACCTACTAATAAACAAAATCTATTTATAGCTGGTAGGTAGTATATGTACTTTGTTTTCAATATGCCTGGTAAAAAAATTTATAAAATTTGTATCTCTAGAGTTTAGGGTAGGGTTCTTTCATTTCCATCAATAACAAGAATACATCCACTGAAAATATACGGTTTATAAATTAATGAATACCATTTGTTTTCAAAACTATACAAACCATTGTGTTGAACAGACAAACTAACTGACTGACTGACTGACTGACTGACTGACTGACTGACTGACTGGCTGGCTGGCTGGCTGACAGACAGACAGACAGACAGACAGACAGACAGACAGACAGACAGACAGACAGACAGACAGACAGACAGACAGACAGATGTGGATTTGGAATATACAATGTATATGGAAAATACTCAGCTGTCATTTACACTGATTCTATCTATTATTCAAGATCATGACGTTATTATATAAGTCTAAATTACGTCAAACAGTTCTACCGTTGAATAATTCATATCTCTATCTGTAATGAAATATATGAGTTATGATAACTAGCTAATGATAAATAAGAATGCCTTGGGATGTGGATATAATGAAAGAAGCTTGAGAGAAGACACAGCAGTCAAAGATTATTATTGTGTTTTCTCAAACACAAAATCCAGGGCTCAAGTTTGGTATGGCATTACATATTGCCGAGAAGCATATTGTGTACGATTAAGCTTAGCTAAATTTATATTCAGAATACGGTGCATATACTTTTCTGATTCCCGTGGCATTAGAATCAGAGTAAATATCACCGGGGAATTCACACATGGGTTGAATCAATCTTTTCAGGAATTGCCAAAGGAGGAATGAATGAGAGCTGACTGCATAGTTTCCCATAGGTTCGTCTTATCTTAAATTACCAAGACTTGCAATCAAATCAGTAATTGACATTTAAAGTACGCCTCAGAGTGCGTCAATGGAAATTGACGGAGTCATTTGGTGTACTCGGTAAAAGTACGAGGTAAGGAGTGCCTAAAAGACTAAGCAAAATCCCCTTATGTGAGTGGGTAGATTTATTTAAATATACAGTAATTGTTATTCTGCGAATTCTGAAAAGGTTTATAGTGTTCCTTCGAGCTCACTTTCACAGTGAGTTTAACCATAGACCCCCTAGCTGTACGGTCTAAGGTTTAAGCTAAATAACCAACGCTGATAGGTAACTCTTTATTCTTACTTTTTAGCGAATATGGTGACAAGTGTTCTAGTAGTAATCTCTCAATAAATCAGTCTCCTTTCTCGGATGTCAAGGAATGAAGTGAGAGGGAAAGTCGGATTTCAGGGAATGATCGAAGTGAGAGAGAAAGTCGGATTTCAGGGAATTAAGTGAGAGGGAAAGTCGCATTTCATGGAATGATCGAAGTGAGAGAGAAAGTCGGATTTCAGGGAATGAAGTCGGATTTCTGGGAATGATCGAAGTGAGAAGGAAAGTCGGATTCCAGGGAATGAAGTGATAGAGAAAGTAGGATTTCAGGGAATGAAGTGATAGGGAAAGTCGGATATCTGATATATGGACATCCCAAAGTCACGTAAAAGGCTAAATAACTTTGTCCAAGTTAAAGTCCATCTAGTGTTTGTTCTATAGTCGCTTACAATTCAAAATGAAGTGAAGAGATTCATAAGCAGATTTACAAATATCAGAGGTTACCTAAAAACGTCGTATCCATGGCAACCTGTCGGATGTGAGTAGAAGGTAGTACAAGAAGATTTGTATTAAAACTACATCAATGCTAGGAAGACTGATTGACTATAAAGTAACTTATATGCTGTGATCTTCTCCTATGACCGTATCTCCCTCAGAGTATAGAAATTAAATCTATTGACTTTCCGTTTGTGCATAATATTTTATTCTCTCCCTCTCGTAATTTTCTTATGATTATTTGTATGTCTTTGTCTCTGTTTCTTTCTTCCAGTCCGATTGTCTGTCTGTCTGTCTGTCTGTCTGTCTGTTTTTCTGTCTGTGTCAGTCTATTTATCGCTTTACCTCTTCAATCCCTCTCTCTTCTTGTCTTTCTCTCTTCTTGTCTTTCTGTCTGTCTGTCTGTCTGTCTGTCTGTCTGTCTGTCTGTCTGTCTGTCTGTCTGTCTGTCTGTCTATAAGTATATAATATAGTTTGTATATATACACAGTCGTGTGTGTGTGACAGATATATATATATATATATATATATATATATATATATATAGAGAGAGAGAGAGAGAGAGAGAGAGAGAGAGATAGAGAGGGGGGGTTTGGAGAGAGGGACGGAGGAAGGGAGAAAGAGGGGGAGGGAGAGGGTGAGCGAAAACTACCAGGGGCTCACTCTCTTTCATTTCAGCCAGAGTGTGTAGTGCTATGTAAATAGTGCAAAACTGTCAGTCTTCAGTCTTATCTCTAGTCAGCCATAAACATCACTTAGTTAGTATATAATATTGATATCAAGAGATATTTAGTACAGTACTTTGTAAAGTCGTCACAAAGTTCACCTTTCGCTCTTTATATTAATTACTTGTAAGTGCATAATTTTATCGAGTCATTTGACGTGTCGCCATTGTACGATAACTCTATTATAAACAGCTTCAATAGGTGTCTATAGTAATTAGTCTCTGTACACGTATTATACATAGAATCCTCTTTTAATAGTTGAGTGAATATCTACCTAACGATCGTACGAAACTCGTACTCTGGAGATAGGTGATAGCCGTTGAATTAGTAAAGTAACTCATTTATCCAAACGTCCCGGTTATCTTCTTCAGACAGACAGACAGACAGACAGACAGACAGACAGACAGACAGACAGACAGACAGACAGACACACACACACACACACACACACACACGCGCGCGCGCGCA